>NW_022686322.1:2367498-2375329 GCF_011630105.1 Anneissia japonica
ATTCTCGCACTTGTGATCAAATAACACGCTGGCTCGCACTATGGCAACACTCATTGGCAGTCAAATCGCCCCTAGAAAACCCGCCCCTGGAAACTTTCCCCATAAAAAAAATGTACACTTCCTAGACCATGCAGTCTTCAAAATAAAAATTGTAACCTTTGGTAATCAGTTACATTTTCCACATACATAGAAATTTTTGAAACCTAAACAATAATTTACCACTATAGACACTTTTTGACAAAAATGAAAAATTACGACTTTGTTACCCAATGAGAAGTGTTCTAATTTAGACATTAGGTCGTGTCCCATATTATTTGTTATATTTTTATTATTCATTATTTTCACTTGACTCGCATAAATAATTTTGTTCGAAGAACATTTATATGCAGCTGTACTTCGCAGCACTTCACTTGCAATTTGCAATTTCTAGTATAATGTTTATTTACGTTCAAAATTTAAAAACTTTTTAAGGCAACACTTTATGTACGCTATGGTGTATACTTACCCGACGTGTGCACAAACAGAAAAAAACAACCCGCCAAAGCATAAAGTCTACAATCCATGTTAAGGCAGGAATAAACTTCAAAAAGGTAGCTTCCATCAAAAGACGACTCTTACTTAAAGTTCATTAGCACACAAATTTTTCCCATATCCGATATTAATTTCTATCATATAATGCAACAGATCTGTTTCTTTCCATACCTCGTACCGTTTATGCAAATGCTCAGATATGTTTGCTATACCAGCAACTGTTAGCCAGCGCTATCGTTGGTGATTTGACTTGAAAGTGGTAAATCTATCAGTGACATGCCGGTATTAATTAAAACGAATATGAATTAGTCTGGCATATGGTACCGTACGTGGTAAAAACCTTATTTCGTAAACAATACTTTTCTAGAAATTAACATCGCTGTGTAAATACTGTTAGGTAATCATGAATAATCGTTCTCATAAAAGAGAAGGAAGACAGGGTCGGGCTGTTCCATTGCTCATAATATCCAAGGATGCTCGTTGCATCATGACCTTGTTGAAACGTTTTGATATACCGGGAATGCCACGTTTTGTAATTATATATACTGGTTATTATTAGTAGCAGCAAACATGGAGATTGTTTCTTTGTAGCATGACAACTTTACGACCAAAAGGAAAGATATGAGGTCAGTTTAACGACGTATACGGTTGTGAAAATAAGACTGTTGCAGCAACAGATAATTAAGCCCATCGTACTAAGATTATATTAGTAACGATAGTATAGTAGCAGCAGCAATGTATAGTTACAGCAGAAATTAATGCTTTTGTTTGAAAGTGCATGTAGAAGAACTCCATAATATTATACCATAGAGTTTCAGTTCAAAAATGACATCATTAAGTGACAATCAAGCATGTCACCAGATCCAAGAAACCTGCACAATCCAATCCTCTAGACATTTTTGGGTAATCCTGAAAAATCCTACTATAATGTAGTTAGTTTGATAAGCATTTATTTTCCTTTTCCTATTTTGATATGTGTAATGATTCTTCGAATATAGTCAAATCAAAAATCAAGTTCCTAATTCGTTGTTATATACTAATTGACAATTCAAAGCAATCAAATTTCTTCCAAAAAGAGGTCGAATACTTGGCCAAAATAATATTAAGCGACTAATTCCACCTTGATAGACAAAAGGAGAAAATTGAAAATTATTGAAAAGGGCATATTGTGTAACAATATCTATGTTGAAACTCAAACCTGACAGAAAATAAATCGCTAAATAGAATCTCCTTAACGCTATTGACACTGCTAAAAGGCAAGATACGTTTCTTGCATTCATGCTAGAAGATGCTTTAATATCTTTTATCAAATGTTAGATTTCAACATGAAAAAGACTTATCAGTACATGCCTTAATTCTGTTAATGAGAGTTTTTTTGTATGTGAAGTATACGGGCTACACAATTTATGAGATGCATGTCAAATTTTTGCATGTTTAGTCCGACGCTCAATCAAGGTCACTGAAGATGGCTACTCTCAGCTTTCTGGATATTTGTTTATCCAAACAAGATCGGAGATAAGCCTAACTAATGTTATCAAATATACGCCTCAAGAAACACAATTCCAGAGTACCGGTATACTGCACTTTAACTGTGCTTGTGGAGACATACTCTATGTTGTGGAAGTGGATTTTTTCTGTAAAATGCAATGTGTTACGGTTCATTTCAGTTCGACAGGCATGCTACAGTGTGGATGTAGTTTTTATCAGGGAGTTGGTAATTCAGGTCCTACATTTTGACAGATGACACCTTTTCAGATAATGGACTGTTTAGAGTAGTTTTGACCTAGTTCCTACAGTATACTCATGCCCCTAACAGAAGTCTATTTTTCTTTTTTCTCGCCGTTACTTGAAATTGTAAAATATAAACAGTACCTTCTTTCAGTTTTAATTTTTATGAACTTTGGAACAATGTTATAAGGCAACCAACAAACTTACATACTACATATGTATAGTGCATTAGTAGATTTAGTGGTATAGAATTACCAGAAGTAACATTAGTTGCAGAGGTTACAGCAGCATAAAAACAGCAGTAGAAGTACAGTAGTACAATAGAAACTACAGTAATACTGTAAAAAATGTTGACAGCAGCAATAGCAGTACTGTATCTACTAAAGAGCAGATGTAGCGGTGGTGGTAGTATTAGCAGCAGCAGTAGTATTGTATCAAACATAGCATCAGTAACAGTGGCAATAACAGTGCAGCAGCAAATTACGATTAATGAGAGTTCGTTTTCTTTAAAGTGATGATACCAAAACAATACACAGAAGAAATCAATGTAATATCTGTTTAAAGACATTTATTTAATATATACTGTATTTATATACCAATAATGGGACCAACAAATTTGGATGTGTACGTAGTTTATCGAAATAATAGTCGTTTATCTAATTGTATTACATCACCAGTCTATCAGTCTATAACCCAGGTTCGACACGGATGTACGTGCAGGGGAACGATTAAGCAAAGGGAGGGGAATATTTATTCCGACTTCCAATCGAGCAACTAATTATTTTAACATACGAGAAACAGTACTAATTATGGTTCACAGGAAGACAACCGAGGTTGGTTTTGCGTCACATTTTGCGTACCGTATTAGGTCTTGCAAGTTGAACCATAGAGGAATTCCTCCATGGTTGAACAGAAATCACACCAGAAGTTTGTACTACCAGGAGGCATATTGGGCGTACCATATTTTGGTACCAATCTTAAATACCAAAGCCTCGTGTACGTCAAGAAAATTATGACTTTTACTTGTTGAAATACTGTACTTAGATCCTTGATTAGACCAAAAACGTTTTCATTTTCGTGGAACAAATCAGCAAGATTTGTATTTCAGTTGTAAAGTAGTTCTTAAAATTGTCATATAAATCATTTTCGGAACATGAAGTTGAAAATAAATTGGAGCATGTGCTAGCACGATGCACAATGCGTGACGGTACGTCCAAACAATGATGTCCAAGCTACATGGCAATTCAGTAACTTTGGTAAAGCCTATACAAGTACATCATCAATAATTTGGGTAGTAAAGGAGCCTAAGAGGAAATAATTCTCGAGCAATTCCTGCATAATTTCAAAATTGCAATCTTTCATATTGCATAAATTATAATTTAATTAGCAATAATAATTGAAAATAAACATCCTATAAAAACCATTTTACTTATTGCTATTAAGTAATAACTATATTACTTACACCATTAGCTTTCTTTAGCCAAAATCAATACATTAGCAGGAAGGAAACAATGTAATTCTGGGGGGGGGGGGGGAACCAGAGGAAACCTCAGATGGAATATAACAAAACAAAATCAAGATCGCTATTATGAATCTACAAGTCAGAAGGCTCACTGAGCAAGGTCTTCCACATAAATTCATCCTTAAATAATTTCTATTCTCCAACAGTTTGAAAATAATGCATATTCATAATTATTAAAATAGCTGGCAACAATTCCATGAAAGCTTATTCCAAATTGAATCTAAAAGTCCTAGGCTACGTTCGCACACACCGGCTAATGGTTAGCAGGATCCAGATTAATAACATGTGCGCTCCCCCTTGCGTTCATACAAGAAAATCCCCCATCTAGATATCAAGATGATGATGATGAGATCATTGGCCAATAGGAAACTGGGAATTGGAAATGTGTACGTGTGATTGGTTGATTATGATAGAAATGCGCTCAACTTGCACTCACTAACTGATGACATATCCAGGTCCTGGAGACATTTAGCGCTAAACATTCTTTCTCACACAGCTGCTAACGGTTAGTACCCGATCCAGATATTAGGACTCTAGTGTTAACCTAACCCTAGTCATTCAGGCATGAATAACATTAAGACCAGTGAATTTTATGAATATGCATTGTCAATATTATGAATATGTATTATTTTCCAATATAAAGAGAGTAGAAAATAGTCACACCCACTGAAATGAAAGACTGACGCCCTTACATATTGTCAACAAAAATAACTTAATCTAAAAATCATTAACATATTTATGCAACTGAATTTTGGAACAAAATAATTTGAAAACTACTCCATTATGTTCACTTGCATTGATCATTAATTTATAAAGCTCTCTCTCATGAGCACATTCTTAATTAAAAACAGTTTGATTTCATTTTTTAATTGTAGTGTAAATTTAATGTCATTAATACTAGAATTTGTTGCTTAGGAATAACCTTTATCAAGCTTTAGAAAAATATTGATTGATATTGATTTAAACCATAAAATGCAATAATTCACCATTCTTATCAAATCATCATCTGCCCACAGCCTCTCAAATGCATCAGTTTGATAACAGTCATAGAAAATACAAATATAACAGATGCTTATATTCAAGCTATATCAATGGATTCATCAAATTAACAAAGTGGTTATTCTTCTGACATGCTACAGTGCATTTAGATAGCAAGACTGAAGTTAAGTTTATGGTCAAAGCCAACTCCACCAATCAGCACATCAGATTTGACAAAAATCGTCGGGAAAATAACGACAACCATTACATAAATAATTGATCCAGAAAAAAAAAAAAAGATCTTTGTATTTCATACCTGTGATATCCTAAATCTATATAATTGAATATTAAATTGACCACCATTTAAGTGCCTCTATATAAAACAAATACTACCAAGCAGGAAAATATATATCTAAATTAATAACACAAGTATCTAATGCACAGTGTGAAAATATATATTTTCTGAATTATTCAAATGTATAATGAGAATGCAAATGAGATGAATATTAATGAGGTTCCTTCTGGTAAATACTGTTCTCTTTGAAAATGTATTATTTTTATACTGCCCTCTTCTGTTGAGTTGCAATAAAAATATTGTCATTACAATTCTCCATGCCTGAAGCTATCGAACCATAGTAAATTTTGTGCAAAATGACTGCTGCAATGAATAGAATTCCCATAACTTTTTATTGGCCAACAGAATGTATTATTAAGTTTTATTTTGGGCAGTAGATTTTGTTGTCCAAATGTTTTAAAATCAGATGCATAATAAAAAAAATTAGATATGTACACGTCAACTACCAGTCCAGGCATGGTGATGGACTTCTCCATAGCCAATGCCATTTTATAGCACAATTACATAATACTCTTGATTGGCTACTTTGGACCACTCACCTCATATTTAATTAAATACTGCCCTCATGTGTTTTGAAAATCATAATTTTTTTTACATACTGCCCTCTTGTGTTTTAAAAATTGCAATTTTTCATTATCAATTTTACAACTCTCATGTTTTGTAAATTTACAGTATAATCATTTCAAATACTGTATTACAAGCAACATCTTGCAGAAAATCCATGATTTCCTGATATGATTTTTTTTTTAAATAAAAGAATTGATATATTCTTGAAATTTAAATTTAACCTCTTAATTTATATTACACAACATTAGCGGAATACACTTTTATGTTTAATTTTGTGTCCTCATAATTTGAATTTTTCACAAAAAAATATATGAAAAATAATTTATTTTAAGCATCTGTTTGGCCAATTAAAGAAAATTATCCGTATAACTTTTAACTATAATGGCCCTTAAAGTCTTTCACCATACGAAAATCAAAATAGGTTTTGAAGTTGGAATAGCTAAATGAGATGTTAATAAGGTGAGTTGTTGTATACAATTCTGTAAGAAGCATAGGCATGTTAGAGCTGTTTTGTTAGTGTTGTTAACCAGTCAGTGGTTACAGCATATTGTAAGTTACAGAAAATTTAACCTGTACAATGAGGGCACTGTTGATGTTTACAGAAGAACAGAAGCTTGTATTTATGCTATAAATACATGTCACATTTTGACAGCCCACGACCTTAACCGCTGCTCCATGTTTAATGATGTTTTACCATATTAATCTACAAAGATAAAATGTAACCTAAAATTGACACTTATATAGGAAATTAACTACTATACATTTAAGAGAAGGGGATAAGGAAGGGGTGGGGTCAAACTGGAATGCCATCAAACTTTCACCTGGTTCCTTGATTTGTTTTAAATCTCATAGTATTAATTGCTTGAGATTTCATGTTAGGTACACATGAAATTATGTTTCAAACTTTCTTAGTGTGTAATCAACAGCTTTATATGTCAAATTGATGAATTTATTGTACTACACATGTTCTGTGCTTCACCAATTGGTAGAATGGTCCTCATCTATTTGGTAATCATTCCTCTAATCTCTCCCTCTTGTCTTTGCTAAAAATATAAGAAAAAAAATATAGAAACAATTTTCATATAATATTTATATTTCGTACAACATGTACTACTTGGGTGGGGTGAGGGGGTTGAGCAGGGGAATTCATCCCTAGATACATCACTGCAAGACAGGCAAAAGTAATAATACTATCACTAAAAGATGAGCCTATCCAGGCAGATGGCAGAAGTTGTAAAAAAGGTAATCTGTATCCAGAAAATGGAGATGCCAACACATCTTGGCTGTCAATTTGATACAAAGATTGGATCTATTCTGTGTAAACACCAAGGATAACTCATAAAAGTCTGAAGGAGCATTACATCAATCAACTATTTAATATACACTCACCTTATCCAATTCTTTCTTTGTTTCATCTTCAATTCTTCGTATATCCTCCATCGTCAATCCGTACCATTGATCTATCCAACAAAACAGCTGGCGATGGAAAACAGTAAATAGTCGTCTCTCAGACTGCAAGAAAAAAATTATCTGTTGTAAGAAAAAAACCAGACTACTGAAAGTACAGACGTTTGGGGACTTGAAATACAAACAAAATAACAAGTATAATTTATTCCAGATCTCTAGTACTGCATTCCAGCTACTCATGTTTTAACCTCAGCTATTATAAGATGCAAGATACCACACAATTATCCCATCAAAAATTATATCTTTGATCACCTTTTGGAATTTCCCAGACAGTCTATGTTTCAAATTCCACCCTCAACTCTTCCACTCATAAATTACCTTCATTATGAAGTTCTCAACTCTTGATTGTAGTCCCCACCATTTGAAATTTGCTGTTACCAATTTGTATGCACACATTAAGGGCTTGGTTGTTTTCTGAAACAGAAAAAAAAAATCAAACTTGTCACTGAACAAACACACCCTGCAGACTAACCTTCAAAAATTAGTTTGTTTGTTTATATTCATTAATTAACATGGTGAATGGTTGTACACTTGAATAATGCATAACATGTGTCTCTATGCGCTTTCCAGGACAACAGAAAAGAAAAAAGATCAGAATAAATGGTTGAAACAGAAATATAAGTGGGAAAAGAAAAACTACACAAATAAGGGAAAGTGAAAAAAAAAATTAAAGATTGTCAAAA
>NW_022686322.1:2375442-2387966 GCF_011630105.1 Anneissia japonica
GGATCTGTAAAAAAGGAAAAAGAATAAAATAATAAAATAATAAAATAAAATAAAATAAATAAATGAATAAGATATTCATACACAATAAAACTGCTTATACAGGATGGAATAATCTGAAGCCCTTTTCAAACAGAGCTGCAATACCGTAATATTGCGGTACACACGCTGGTATGGGTTTCTGTCTGAAAGAATATATACGCCAATATGCTGGCTTACTTTAAACCACCTCGGCACCTAGTAATATTGCCGCAATATTGCGGTAACCGTTACTGGCTTGCTCTCTTTGAAAGGGTCAACTCAATATAGAGGCAAACAAGCCGGCGTGTGCAGTTATGCATAAACAAACAAGGGTAAAGTTAAAACGATCTCCTTTGATTTAAACGGTTTCCAAATGATCTTTGAAATTGCTAATACCGAAATAAGAACATTCTGTTTGTGTAATGCACGTACAGCTCGTACATAAACGGAACCATGTAACATTTACACAACAACAGCTATCAAGTCTGATCAGGGGTGCCATATTGACAAAAAGCCCTTGAAAAGGTCCAAAGCAAAAAAATCTGCTCATGTAGTTAAAAAACAATCACCTCATATCACCTCATTTTGTGACCTATTGCCCCTTACATAATCATCGAGGGCCCTAACTCCACCTTCGTACCCCCAATTATGCCACTGCCTGGGAGGTAAGCCTCTTAACCCCAACCTACTCCAACTTGTAGTTAATAGTACAAATACCTGCCAGCCTTCACCAAGGGGTCCTCTTCCAGTTTTTTCAGAATGAAATTTTGTTGGATCTTCTTCTACTTTATAATCCTAGAGGAGAAAAAACATCATAACAATAATTTATAGAAAAATCTGTAAAATGGGAAAATGGAAATTCTGACCTTTCACAAAATTCTATCTTACACATAGCTGGCATTGTACTTGTGTTGCCTAACAGACATATCTTAGTTAAGACGGGCACGCACTTTGGCATACAACAAATCCATCCCTGCTCTATGTGAACACTTGACGACATAACACCGTCTGCTAATTGCGGTCATTAAAACGATCCATTTTGTGCAACACAACAATGGCTCTACTTACAACAGAGCCAAGTGTACGCAAAATTACATCACTCTTTATAAAACCGTAATTCAACCAATAGCCTATTAACATATACTATTTTTAAACATATAATTGGTAGTACTGTACATGAAATGATTACATTAAATTATAAATTACTTAAATAAAATGCAATTATTAGTATGTAACATGCATTAATAGAAATGTCAAAGGTTCTTACTCTTTCTTCAATTGGATCCATTGCAATATCAATGTGTTCTACTGTTCGTGTTGCTAACTCTTCTGGACTCAATTTATGAATCTATGTAAAAATATCAAAATGTACATGACCATATTGTAATACAGTAAAGTTGCATTTCAATGCGACCATCACATATCGTGCAACGCCCAAACAACCGTAAAGCGTTGATTACAACTTGCAAAGTTGCAATTATCACGATAAAAATTTTGAATATAACCTTCATAATATTTTTAAAAATTGGTGACACCTATAAAATGTTTAAACTTGAAATGGATTTTTCCTTTATAAATTGCAGCATGCAAACAAATACTGTATGATTGCATACATATTGTAAAGTGTACATGTGCTATTTTATATTGTAAATTCCATATGGCATGAATGCACTGTATAGTGTACTGTAAATACTGTTCTAAATAAATAGCTGAAAGCATGAACTCTACATGCCTTCATAATGTAAATAATGCCTGATGGTATAAATGTATAGTGTACATGTACTGTTTCATACTGGTCATGCCTGGAGACATGACTATATAGCATACATGCACTGTACATGCCTTCATAATGTAAATGCCTGGTGTATGAATGTATATTGTAAATGTTTCATACTGTTCATGCCTGAAGATATACAGTAGCGTACATGTATTGTACATGCCTTCATAATGAAAAAAAAAGGGTTTTTTTCGTTTTTCCTCCCCTGTTTTTTTCAGTGAGTTAGGGGCGGGTGGAGGAGGGCAAAAAAAACAACTATTTTTTTGGCCCAATGTAAATGCCTGATGGTATGAATTGAAGTGTAAATGTACAGTACAGTTTCATATTTGTACATGCCTTCATATTGTAACTAATCTTGGTGATATGAATGCATAATGTACATGTGCTGTTTTATATTGTACATGCCCGATGGAATAAATTCATAGTGTGCTGTACGACACAGTTTTGTTAAACGCTAGAGAAAATTCCTTACGTTTTCCTGTTGTCCATCATCTTCTACATGCATGGTTTCAATAATCAAAGCAAAATTATCCTTCATGTAAGAATTCTACAAAAAATTAAGTAAAAAATAACAGTAAATTGTTGATCAAATGATCATTTAAGGCAAAATGCACAGAGGCAGGGTGTTTACACTATATAAGTGACCATAGAATTATAATTTCATGGTATAAGCTATATTATGTAGTTGATTTTATTAAAATATACAGTACTTTTGAAAATGGTATTATATGGTAACCAGCTTAATAGTGTACGAACTTTGAAAGATGTTCACTGATAAGGGTTTCAATAAAATTTATGATTATGGCACATCTACAGGTAGATGGCCGGGAATGGCACTCTCAGACTTAAATTCGAATATAATTTATTATAATTTTTAAATTTTTTAAGCATTTAGATCCCCCATCTGGAAGTTGCCACCAGATGTGTACTGGCATTAAAATATGAGTGCTGCTGAATGGATCCGCTGAATGGATCCACTGCCATAGATCAGAGTGGCAGGGAATCAGAAGTCACCATCTTGCTGTTCCAGGGAACAGCTACAAGCAAACAGCAGCCAGCCAGAGAGCAGTTATTCCACCCAGGTTGAGCAACAAAGGCAATAATGGATAAAAATAAAAAATAAGTGTACTTGGTGTTATACCATTGGCCAAAGCACACATGGTCATCTAATTGTTAGAACAAAATCTCCAAACATATAAAAAGGAAAGGAAAAAACCCAATAACAACCACAAATCAATGAACATAAAAAAAAAAAAACCATCACAAATCCACATTTAATAAAAATACATGCAATAAATTAATGTATTTTTACTTAATATTACATTTAAATTGTCCTTTTTTCAGCACATTCAGAAATGAGCAAAGGTACACGAACCCTTATGGATGAACGATCTAAGGCGTACTTACCGATATTTCGGTCCTGCAATATGGATACGCATTCCACGCTTTTTCATGCATTTCTAAAGACCCCTTAGGGGCTAAAAGTCGAATGAAAGCTGGTACTTTACTGGGAAGGAAAAGGGGATGCAAAAAAGGAAAGAGTCAAAAAACAAACATGTGACAAAAAACACACATCATATTCAAAACATTTTAGAACACAGTCAACAATCACACAAAATATTATTTTATAAATTTATATGTTAATTTTATCATGACAATTTTCTACTTTAACTTTACTTACTGGAAAAAATTACATTAGTACAAACATTTCCAAAAGTTCTTTTAAAAGATATTGCAATGGGCATGATGTTTTTTTCTGGAGCATAGATTATCATTCTCCTAAGAGTTGTCAAAATAAAGGAAAGACTACAATTTCAAATGAAGGAATAGCTAAACTGAAAAAATCTCAATAAATGGTTTTCATATTATTAGGTAAAGTCACTTGAAATGCATGAAGTCAGATTTATGATTATGACCTCTGTACAATTCTAAATAAACAGTTATCTTTATTTCAACAAAGAAAATATTGCTGCACATCCAGAAAACAATTGTCCAGAAGTAGTCCAATGCAGGAAAAGCAAAACAAAAATTCATTATCAATAATAATAATAATAATAATAATAATATTAACAATAATAGTGATATATGGTTTACGACATGATGTACAACGTAATTTGTTTACATTGGTTACACATTTCAAAATGAACATTACATGTAATAGATATCAATTCATATTTCCACCACCAGTAAATTTAAGATTACGAACAGTCTGGGATTTAGAAGGAGCAGAAAACAGCAGTTCTGGGCTCAGAGTATCTAAGCAGAACATGTGGAACCATAATAAGATAATAATAAACCAAGCTTCTTTGTTATTTAACCTTGATTAACTCCACAACAGTTTAGTTAATAAAGTCCAAAGGCTAATATATTGTATGTCATATTTTATGTTAATACCATATCAGACAATGAATTTTAATATAATTTATGTAAAGATGAACAAAAGATGACATTTAATAATGGAACTAAGGTGGCAAAAAAATGAAGAGCAATATGTAGTTAATTATAAGAAGAATCCAATGACGGGTAATAAAAATGAGATATTGTAAACAGTATAAGCATTTAGGGATTACGTACAGTACAGTTGCTGACAGCTTTTGTTGGGCATTTAATGGGACACGGAATTAGATGAATTTTAAATCCACTAGTTAAAATTATGGGATAAAGATGATGATGGAGTTAAACAATGATTGTAACGATGATGATGATGATGTAGTAATGATGATGACGATAGAGGTAAAGATGACGATGGTGAAAAAAATGAAAATGACAATGATGACGAAGGTAAAGGTGATGATGGCAACAAAGATGGAAGTAACAGTGATGATGCTATTGATTAATGATGACAATGTTTAAAATTAAATATGAAAAGTGGAAAAAAAACATTGTGGAGAAAGATATGGAGACTGAAGAAAAATAAAAAGTAATGGCAATGATGTTTGTTTTTCTGCAATATGATATTATACAAAAACATGGCTAATCGAAAAACAAAATTGACATTTAAAATGGTATTGATGTTGACAGATGCTGGTTGATAGAATACTTTTTAAAGCTTATCAGTCTCAAGAACTAAAATGTTGAAATGTCATTTAGACTAAATAACAAAGAAGCATAAGAAATCAAAAACAAATGTAGCCTTCACCATCCAGTTGTTGTGTGTCATTGTCTCACTTACAGAGAACACAGTTCTACAATATGGATAGGCATTCCATGCTTCCTCATGGAAAATCAGAGCTCCTTTAGGAGCCAGGCGAGCAACTGTTTTTGGAACTTTACTGTGGAAATAATGGAAGACAAGGAACCACACATTTTAGGACAAGTATGAAAGATATCATTAATGGAAATTAACTGAAATGTCTTCCCTTTATCTAGTTTAAAGTAAAACCATACCTGCAAGATATACTGTACAATATGCTAGTAGTACAAAATCGTTACCATAATTATCATAAAAACATACAGTACTGTAGAATCATACATATAGACAGCCTCTAACAATATATTGTGGACATGTATACAAGTATTGTTTAAGTACAGTAGCCAATGTATTTTTTAATAATAATTGATTTTTTATTCTTTTTTTTTAATTAAATGTTCAAACACTTTTTATTATTACCCATGGAAAAAAACATTACGTTCCTATTAACACAGTAGTAGAGTTGGAAATGTCTTTAATTCTGTCCCAACGTTGATGAAGATAATTTCAATACAAAAATATGGTATGAAACAATTACAAACTAAAAAGATACAGTACCAGGTGATTCTGCCCATAGTTAAAATATTAATATCTACCGGTCATGTTGCTGGTGTTGTCTAAATGTATCAATTTAGCAACCAATCAGTATTAATAATAACCCTGATAAAATCAATAATACTCCAGCTGTTGGTTTACAGTAGTCAATTCTATCAAATTATTATTTTCTTTAATCCTATAATAATATTTTACACTGATTTGACTATTGTTTAAAAACATGAACATAGTAAGTGTTCATCACGGCCCTACTGTATTTCTACAACAATATGTTTTATCATTTTTTTAAATTATATGAATTAGTTTCACAAGAAGAAAACCCCTAAAAACATGGTATAAATAATATCACCACGCCAAACTAAAAAAAGCATTTGTTTGATATTAAGTACAGTTAACGTGCTGCTAAATCTGTCTCTTTTAGCAACAACACTACTGTATGCTTTACAATCTCCATGCATACAGGGCCTTAGTTATTTACAGTTATTTATTTTATTCATTTATTTTATGAAAAACCATTTATAATTATTTATTTATTATTTCATTTTATAGTAAAAAGATTTTCATCTCATTAATAAGTAGAATATATGGGTGTTAGAATGAATAGAAAATAAATTACTGTCCAAACATTTTAAATTGATTAACTGTTGGTCTAGACTCAACTTAGACTGTCATAAAATATGATTGTTTAATATATACATTGTTATTAAAGACCAATATATTCTTTTTATGTTGACTTATCTACTGACTCCCAATCTAGTGTCATAGGGTATTTTCTACTGGCTAAGAAAAACAGTTTCTAGGAATGATTCTCTCAAAGTGCAATTTCCTGTGGAAGCAGAAATGAGGAAATAAAAATAAACCACATTCTTAAAGCATCGTGCTGAACAAACGCTTTTTGGCACAAAACTAATGGACTCTTCAGCTAAGGTAAGCCCAGCCCCTTTGGATATTTGGGATAAGGTCCCACAAAATGATAGGGTAAACGTACGTACAGACGTGCGTTTGTGGGACAAGGGAGTATTCTTAGCGATGTTCTGATCGTTTAGTTGTTAAGTTTGATTGACAGTACGAAAAGACCCATTCCGTGTCCAGCAGGACTAGAATGATTTCTCGTTACAGTGATTAGCCCTTAACAGCATAATCTGATTAATGATAAATGAACTGTTCCAGTAGAAACACACCCATAGGCATTGCGTTCCTTGTTGTAACAGTTTGCGTCAACAATAACAATCAAAATCTCAACTGGACACCCATGATAATACAGTATATATATGGCATGGTTTTTAAATAATTTCAATAATAATGTATGGACACATAATGTAGTTGATCAATGCCACTTCTAATCAGGTTACTTATTATGTATTAGTACAGTCCGTAGGCTTCGCTGACGATTACTGATGTCATGACGAGTTTGTAATTAACTCCCTATTCATCAAGTACGTTTGCTCAAACCAAATTAAAAATGACATTCTGTATGGATTCAAATTACTGTTCGCCCTCCAATTCGAGACCACTTTTTCAAAGAACCAAACTATCAATATCTGAAAAGACACAGCCAAACATCTAATTGAAGACCAAATATGTAAAGATAAAGACAGCAAATACTAACTTACTTACCTTTGCAAGTGATAAATTTTATGTGTATATTGCCCAGAACCATATTTTTCATTTGTGAATGGTTCATTCACAATAACTTCTATTCCTTCTCCACCACCAGTGTTCTCTTTGCTTGCCTTTGCTACTGACCATAATTGAGCAACTTGGTACTAAAAAAAAGATAATAATTAATAATAATATTAATAATCATTTTATTTGCTTTTATAGTGAGAAAGAAAGCAATAATCTCTTAATATTGACACTTTGAATTAATATTACCAATTCAACAAATCATCTTTAAAGTTCAGAAAATAGTCAGATCTGAATTTTAAAATGCTAATGCAACTTACATCTCATCAAAGGTAATTCAGGTTATTATATTACTGTAGGTTATACAATATTAGTAAACTGTACTTTGTTTTCTACTGTACTTTTTGTGTTTAAATCTTGATGTTTTTAACCACTGTGATTTTTGTATAACTCCTTTAGGTAGCTTCAACGTGATGTGCTAAATAAATCTTAAATTATTACTATATATAATGTATGAACTTTCCTGAAATTTGCAAACTATACAGTAATATTAAGATTAATGGATATTATCAATATTCTATACAATAACTCAACGATCGATTCTATTTTTAAACATGAAATGACATCGAAGTTTTTCTTTATTAGTCAATTGTCAAATCTAAATTATGGAAGACAGGGAATGTAGACTACCTACTGTAATTATCCCCAATTCAATATACAGTTTGCGCTCCAATTCGAAACCACTTTGGGACCAGAAAATATGGGGTGGTCTCTGCATTCGGTCTCCAATTAGAGGGTTACTGTAGCTTTGTGATAAAAGATTGATGAGTGTCATTTGGTTTTTGAAAAAGTGGTCTCGGAATGGAGGATGCACTGTATATATGTACTTTACTACAGTAAAGGTACTTAGTAATTATTATCAGCCAGCGAACAGTTGTCAATGCTGATTCTGTGTAAAATTAGACAATTCGAAAACACTGTTGTTTTAGTCAAGGGTGAATGCCTAGAATACTGTAACCGGCTATTGTTGCAGACCTGTAATCTCACACAAATCTATATGGATCTCACCATTATATTGCTACCATTGATTTATATGCAAAATGCCATCACAACAAAACTACTCTACAAAATTGATTAGAAGCATTGTTGTGTTAAACTTTTCTGTGTTCGTGACAGATTCTGAAACTAACAAAATAACCTTATGTTTTATAGGAAACTTAAGGATACACTATAAATATTTTTAAAGGTTGTGTTTCTTGTAATTGCATAGTTTATTGCCAATTTTATGGAGCCTGTTAATTTATGTCAATATTAACAGTAAGAGGTAGGCGGATTACAGAGTACTGTATACTGTACTGTACAATCCAAAAACTATTATCCATTACCTAAGCATATTTACATAAAGATCTATAATACAAAGCTTAGATAACTATCATGGTAGGAAAGATGTTATTTTCTTACATTTATTAATCTGAATATTCCTAAGCATATAATGTAGCACACTATGTCCACATTATAGAGAATAAAATGGACAGTAATATTCTTATGTACAATATGATAGTTTATAGGCTTTTGTATTATTGATAGCAATGATGAAATCCACTGCTATAAATGGTTTCTCCATTGTCGTAAAGTATACTTTACCTTTTGTTACTCTGTATTTACCTTTGACATAATTGAGTTGTGCAATAATGATTCAACTCTTCACTCAATATACTGTAGCATGCATATCATTAGGAAGGCAAAAAGCTATATTTTAACTAGGAACATTGTATATCATAACAAAAGCAACCACTCTTGAATTGTCACAGTCTAAAAATTCTGAGAACACTGTAAATGTCAAATTCTCTTAAACCCTTCCAAAAATAGATGACTTTTTTATATATCAATTTAGCAAAACAGTTTAAACTAAAATCACCTACCTCTGGTACTGATAAAGGTAGATGGACACGACTGAAAACAAAATGGAGAGTAATTCAATATCCAATGTAAGTTTATAGTGACATGATAATAACAAAATGTTACAAAATCACACTTTACAACAGATTTTTGTCCATCGCAAAAAAAGGTTAAAAATACACATATATTTCACAGATGTTAGTACAAACCAATAAACTTCAACTAATACTACTGTATACATAAAAATGAAAGGTTAAGAATTAATGCTAGTTTAAGCCAAATAATCTTAAACATTTTCACAGACTCCATTCACATGGTGGAATAAGAGGTGATAAGGTAAGACATTAGATAACATTTGTTCTGTCCAGTTTAACATTGACCTAATGTTATTAAAGCAGCGGTCCCAAGTTTCCCACAACGCGGGGAGTCTCCTGGAAATTGGAACGGACTCTCGTACTCCCGCAAGCAAGAAAGAATCTGCTGGAAAATACTTTAACCCATCTTGTTAAATTTTTCAAAACTATCAAAAAATGAAAAAAAAAAATCTATCAAATTTAAGACCGAGTGTGCCTTTTCCGGCCATCTAGACATGCCATACTGTAATCATAAATTTCCTTACCTCAGTCCCAACCATGGTGGGGCTGAGGTAGTCTACGCCCTTCATATGTGAAAGTCCCTTCCTGGACCACCTCTACAATATATTGAATTCCTGGATCCGCCACTGCAGATCTCCAGGAATCGGCTTCTTCAAACTTGGGACCCCTGTTGTAGGATCATTGTTGATGAAATGCAGCCACATCATAAACATCTTCATGAAAAAGTCGCACCTTGGGCTGAAACATAAGCTGTTTTCAGACAGAAGTTCTTGTAATATTGCAGTAATAATTACCGTTACAATTAACGACATAAACCATTCATACCAACCAAATATTGCAGTAATATTGCTGTAATATAACGCGTTTTTGTATGAATGGATCATGCACGCTGAGAGAGTCATGGTAATGTTAAATGTAAAACCAAAATGTAAGTTTGCGTAGACGAGAATTTTTTTAGCGAACCCGCCGACTGCAAATATTGATGATTTCGAATAAAATTTTATTTTTGGCCAATTAGCGCATCCACCGCCACGAAAAAGTGGAAATTTAAAAAAAAAATAAAAATTTTTATCTATTTTTATTACGCCCTCCGCTGTCTTGAAATCTCCAAAGATAAGATATGTACTTCCTAATTATATAAATTTGAAGCATTTAAACACCCCATTTTACATTCACCAATAAAATTTTATTTTTATTTTCTCCTCCGTCTGGATGATTTGCTAAATAGGAAAACAAAATTTCCTTTTTATTCCGCCCTCCACCAAAAATCTTTAAAAAAATAATTAATAATCCCATCACAAGACAACAGGGGATGTATGGACCAGTAAACCAGGGTAACACTCTACTAATATTCCCAAAAGATGTACATGTATTGGGTTCTTTAAAATGAGCCAATTGTGTACACTGGGCCTGCAGATTACAGTCTTTATCTAAAAAGACTTGTTCCACCTCCAGAACCATAGGCGAGAGTGCCGTTCGAACCAGCGCCGATATTACTGTATGGCTGTAGGTTGCGGCGCCATGCCTTAACCGCTTGGCCATTCGACTTGCCGCAAATCTGTCACCTCTACTCCATGACTATACTAACGATTCTGTTCTACCTTTTCTCGACATTGGTCCAAATCGTTATCCTTATTTAGACTGAAATAAAATAGATTGCGGGGATTTAACCTACTTTCGTTTCAAACAAACGCTGGAACGTACCGGCACCGATATACTGTATTCCTCAAGCAGGCCTTACTTTACAGTGTGGTCCTAGCAAGGCCCTACTAAAGTTTCGGCCAGGCTGGCCTATAGGACAAGACAGACCGACTTGCTTTCGTACTTAAGCATCGCTTCAAATAAAAACTGTTAATGCCATTCTCTATCCAAAAAATCGCTTGCCATGACAGCCGCGCTGCATCACTTACTTAGGTGATGTACTGGATGCAGGACTAAAGTCCTCTATATCCAGAGGCAAACCGGTATTCTGGAATTTTGTATTTTCGCCTTGTATGTAGTCAAACTGTACTGGTTGATTCTTCCAGAATTTATCTAATCCACTTTCAAACAAATAGAGGGAGGATGCTGTCACAACTTCATTCGGAAGAGCGTTCCAGTTGTCAACAATACGGTTGTTGAAACAAAACCTGCCCACATCGATGCATGATTGCTCTTTTAATAATTTTAGTGAATGTCCACGAGTTCTATCAAAAGTATTTAGGTGCAAAAAACTAGATACAGAATTATCATATTTATTATTTAAGAGTTTGTAAGCTCGAAGGCCTCTATCAATATTCAAGAACTCTCGCAAACCACACACTCCCTACAGTTTAACTGCTTTACTTACACTCCAACCTACGTGCGACGACAACCTTAGAAGGTGTTTGCACAAGACCGTACAGATACAGCCAGTTAGGCTAGGCCTAGTCAGGGCTAGGTTATGCCTACCCTTGCCTATTGCTGTCTCTACGTTATCTCATTTTAATTTTATTTTGTTTTTAAACGACACCACAATCAGCAATCTGAAAAATTTGAATCGTCCATGCTTAAAAAAGAAATGTGGAAATCAGGAAATATAAGTCATCACGAATATTTCTTTATATGAAAATCTATAAAATGGGCCTAAATTTCCGCCGGTAACCTAAGCCTAGGATATTCACTGTAATGAACAGAGCCGGGGTTGTAACGGGAGAAATAGCTGGTTGTCTCACACCGCCGGCCGGTGAATCGTCGCGACGTAAGTTAGGCCTAGCCTAGGCTATTCAGATCAGCGAGAAATAGAGTAATAACCAAGATTTTACTACAGTTCATATAAAGCACATAATACCTGATATATTAATAACATTAGTATGATACATTATTTTATATAAATAAGTTAAAGAAACTTACAATTCTTTTCTAATAACCATTATTGCTGCCTAGTTAATAATAGCACTTCCGATACTCACTTTTTCGATACGGTATGAACCGTATGAACTCATTTTGTATGCACCCTCCCCCGCATGCGCATTTTGGTTACATGACGTCTTTTAAAAGGATCAAGAGCCGAAAACTCCCGGATGTTATTACTTGTACAGAAAATAGGAATGATAGAAAAAATTCGATATGATTGTTTAATTTAAAATGCTTGCTGTAAAGATTTCCTATAGATAGGCCTTTATATATAAAAAAAAAAAAGATATTTCCTACAGATGGGCCTTTATTTAAAAAAAAAAAGTAGGCCTAGATGCCAAGCTGTTACTAATTTCGTTACTAGGTACTCAAATACTCAAAAACAAATTATTTCTTTATAATACAGATGCGGAATAATATAGTAAAAACAGGCAGACCTGTTTGCAGTGTTTCCTGCTTGTTTTCCAGTTTCCTTCCATCTTGCAAATGA
>NW_022686322.1:2387975-2391015 GCF_011630105.1 Anneissia japonica
CTTGAAGCCTGTCTCTTATACACATCTAGATGTGTATAAGAGACAGGCGGTGAAGTTGGTAAGGGTGATATAATTAGGTCATTTTCAAATACTTCAACGTAATTTTTTTGCTTTCAACATTTCCAGGAAGGGGTAGGGGATGAGGTGAGGGATTAACTGGCGAAAAGTTTTAGGGGCGTGCGAACCCCTAGATACGTCACTGCCTGTTTGAGTCTTACGTTATAGTGGGCAAGTTCCGGGGCATTATCCTATAAGAAGTCAAACCAAACAAAGAAAATTATACAATTAAAAGACGAGTTCCGTTAGTTTATTTTGTTCTTGTAACCAAATAGGACAATGGAAAATTATAACAGGCCATACACAAACACTTGTTTTATTATAGAGAAGCTTCTTGCATAATTGGCCGATGAATTATCTGCCGGAGATGGGTCATGCAGGAAATACGTACAGGGCCATAAAATTGTCTTTGGTATAAAATAACATTTTGTGGGCCACCACTGACCCATGTCAATGCCTTGTCGACGAGAATGTCTACGTTATCTCTTAGGGGTAGATTTAGATGGGGCCCGGCCCCGCCCATCCCACCCAAGATCTCAACAAGTGAGCAAGGATAATTGTGTGTCTCAATAAGTTAAAGAATAAAGTACATAGCATCATAAGGGTGTTATCTTTAAGAATTATCTATACTGGAGGACATAAGGTTCTACAAATTCTGTTAATGATACACTGGCAAGCACGACATTTACACACAAACTTGAATTGGGCGCAAATAAACTTTAATTCCACTATCCGAAGATCGATCAACAATCATGAAAACATGAAAGTGAAAGATTAACTGCAATACAAACAAATGCAGCGATATAATAATGACTCTTTTTGGTGCAAAACCATTATTTAATTATTGTCATTGTTTTTCATGAATTACAGGCCTATCTGTACCTATGCTTACGTCAAGTAAACAAACTGTAGTAGACCGCAATTATGATGGCGAATATAGGGTGAAACATCCGCAGACTTGAACCCCCCTTTCTATCTTAAAAGAACATTAAATAAATTTAAAATAAATAATAATTAGCCTATAACGTTGGCTAGAGGTTGTAAATATTAGATGTGATTGTAGACGTTGTCTCAACGTCACAGTACGTTGTGGGCCCGACGTCGGTAAACGTCAGTGGAGGTTGGTGACAACTGTTGGGCCGACGTTGGTTAGAAGTTGTAAATTTCAAACGTTTACCGACGTCGGGCCAACAGAGTACTGTGATGTTGCGACAACGTCTATAATCATACATAATATTTACAACCTCTAAGAAACGTCGGCCCAACGATGGTACCAACATCTACAGTATTTCAAACGTTTACCGATTTTGGGCCAACAAGGTACTTTGACGTTGCGACAACGTCTATAACTATATATATTATGGAGGTTGGTTATAACCGTTTGGCCGACGTTGGTTAGAGGTTGTAAATATTAGATGTGATTATAGACGTGGTCGCAACGTCACAGTACGCTATTGGCCCGACGTCGGTAAACGTTTGAAATGGAGGTTGGTTACAACTGTTGGTCCGACGTTGGTAAGAGGTTGTAATAAATATTAGGATGTGATTATAGACGTTGTCCCAACGTCACGGTACTTTGTTGGTCCGGCGTCGGTAAACGTTAGTGGAGGTTAGTGACAACAGTAGAGGTTGTAAATTTCAAAACGTTTACCGACGTCGGGCCAAAAAAAAAAAAAAAAATTGGTTCGTGTGGGAATCGAACACACAACCACCAGGTTTGCTATTCATTATCCACCATCAACTAAACTGCCTTAAAAAAAAAAAAAAAAAAAATAGGTTCGTGTGGGAATTGAACACACAACCACCAGGTTTCCCGTAACATGATTAGTCTATTTTTTTCTAATTTGCATAATGATTTTTTCAAACATTTTTGTCTATTTAAAAAAAAAGTGCGTAAGTTATGGAGATGGTAACAATCGAAAATCGATTATAAATTTAATTCTACATTTTTAGACAAAAAAATAAACTCTCTTGGCACACGGCCCATTTTTGACACCATGACCATGCGTAATATTAACCTACAGTGTATATATACGAAGAATTTTTTCTAGTAGGATTAGAGTTGACTAACTGGTACTTGGTGTGGTACTAGGTTTATCGCATTTATGGTTTAGGGGCCGCGGTTTACCTCCCTCCGTTTAGTCATGCTGGATCAGGGGTAGTAAACTCAGCGATCGTGGGTTCGATTTCCACACGGGGCAAGTTTTTTTTTAAATTTTATTTATTAATTTATTTTTTTAAGGTCGTGGGTTCGATTCCCACACGAGCAGGTTTTTTTTTGTTTTTTTGGTTTTTTTTTAAAGCAGTTTAGTTGATGGTGGATAATGAATAGCAAACATGGAGGTTGTGTGTTCGATTCCCAGACGAACCAATTTTGTTTTTCTTTAAGGCAGTTTAGTTGATGGTGGATAATGTATTGTAATAACAACAAACAAGAACGTGTCATGTCCGAGCCTAGGCCGTCATGGAAGCTTACTGGTTCCTGTGTAATTCATGTTGAGCCAACTGCAGACGAAAAGGTTACAATTTTTTAATAGATAAGCTGGAAGAAAGTTTTAGACAGTGCCCATCAATGGAAGGATTTTAATACTTTTCGTATATAAAGATGTGGGTTCCCACATCTTTATATTGGCACAAGTAATTAAAATTGTTTATTGAGCAGATTAATCACACTGATAAACAATTGTACTACATTCGGCTGATGCAACATAACTTAGCAATAAAAATAATAGTTATAATAATAATAAATAATATATGTAGGTAGTAGTGTATCCGAATAAAAATTTAGTTGTATTGTGTTAAATTCATTTTATCATTGAGTTTATCGATTATTAAACGGTAATTGTAGTGGCATCGTCGTTTCACGTTGGCCTACGTAGGCCTATCCGAAATCATGAACACACACAAAGTACGGTACAAGAAACACAGTAACATTATAATTAGTTACCGTAACATTGTTTGTACAGTATCTTTCTAAACTGGG
>NW_022686322.1:2391376-2416624 GCF_011630105.1 Anneissia japonica
CGATTATATACGATTTTACCATGACGTCACTGGCGAAAAAGTAACAACAGATCGTGTAAATAGCGCCGCGTAGGGTATCCGCCGCGTACGATCTTTGCGTGTATGCTGTAACCATGGCTGTAAATTGTGATTGTTACAGCATGCACGCTTTATTTACATGATCTTTTGTTACTTTTTCGCCAGTGACGTCATGGTAAAATCGTATATAATCGCCTATAACTTCATAAAGAAAAAAGCCAAAAAACGATTTTAAGGTTGATTCTATTAATAATGGCATATCAAAAATCCTTTCTAGAACAAAAATCATTTTGCTAGTTCTCTTTTAATACATGAAAATATTGTAACAATTGTGATTTCGTCAATTATGGGTACTCATTGCTACAATATTTTTTTTCTAATTATATCATATGCTTTATAATCTGGGGGATTCCTTGGTAACCGACGCACAGTGGGCCAGAATCAATTCAAAGTGTGCCAAAAGTCGAAAATAGGTAATGTGACAACTTCAACTTTTAAATGTTGTTTGATGTCGAGAACATTCTAAATTATATTAATCCACCAATAATTTCATATTTAGTGAATTTTCATAGTGTGATATAACCATGTAAACATGAAAAAGTTGTATTTTACTCGTAAAATGATAAAATTGACAGTTTTTGAAAAACTCCCTATGACTTTACTTAGATAAAAGCAGTCAACTTGATACTTCTTGCAGTATTTACATATTGTTAACTAAATTAGATAGTAAAATAAAAAATGACATTATTGGTATATTTTTAGAATAAAGGACACTAAATATGAGCCAAAAACGCTTAAAAACATTTTTTTCATAAAACCAACTTAAAAGTTAGAATTGCCGGCGATTTCCATCATGCTTTTGATATCAACATTTCTGGCAGAGCCTAAGCTTTACGTTGATGCCAAGTTTAGCTGCCAATGTCTGCCACCCTGCATTTAGCAAACGATTTAATATTTCCCCCCCCCCCCCTACAAAAGCGCCGTTTTTTAATTAAGGTATGGTATACGATAAAATCATTCCTGCAGCCATTGGGTGCCAAATGTAAAAACAAGTACACTCGATTTCAAGTGTGATATCTAGGAGTGAATTGGGGAGGGAGATCATTGGTGGATCTGGAGGGGTCAGGGTCCTGACCACAACCCCTTGGACAAAAACATTAAATAAATAAATATTTAAAAAATAATTCTAGACCTGTCTCTTATACACATCTAGATGTGTATAAGAGACAGGGATTCCCCTCCCTCCCCCTCACCATTGGATCTAGTAGCCTAAGTTATTAACTTATATTATTTACTATACATTGATTATTAAACTTTAGCAAATGCAAATGAGATAAAGAAAAGAAAAAAAAAAAGAATGCGTAAGCAATTAATCATATTTATTCCTCTACACACACACAATAGGCCTCTTTACTGTATTAAAAATCAGAAAATTTACCTGACCGTTTTCAATAGGGTAAACCTTGATTTTGTTTTTATTAAAGGTCATTAAAAGATACTTCAGAAGTCTGAAAAACTCACTTCCCGCAATCTATGAATCAAAATTTTCCTGGGGCTAACATGATTCCGCGGATCTCCCCCGGTTCCTCTTTAGGGTTCATCGATTCATTAAAAAACGTCGAGAGGGAAACCAAAATTTCAGAAGTTGAGAAAACCCGTTTTCCGACATATAGGAATCAATATTTTCCCACCACTGTCCTATTTGGGGTCCATCGGTTCATGGAAAACAAAATAGGCCTACGTATGCAACTACTCATTTTTTTTTATACACACATGTCACATAGGCCTGTTTACTGTAATAAGAATGGCAAAGTTGACATGACTGTTTTCAAGGGAGGGAAAATCTTTAACTTTAAAAAACTTAAATGTCATAAAAACACACCTCAAAAGTCGGGAAATCTCATTTCTCGCCATTTAGGAAACAACATTTTTCCGGGGAGGGCCTCGACCCCCTTTCATTTTGAGGTCAATTATTCTAGGAATAATTTTTTTTCCCGACACTTTCTCTTTTGTTTTTATTTTTTTATTTATTTTTTTTAAAACATTTTGACTCCATCCTAAATCTGAAGCCAAATTGCCTCTGGAGATGATAAGGGCATCCCAAGGTGAGTGATGGGATGGGGGTAAATGCCCGATGAAGTGGGACCGCTCATTAAGTTCTTTTTTTTTTTCATTTATTTATTTAGCATCCATTCAAATACAACAATTATTGCTCACACAAATTATAGCGATATTAGGTAAATTAAGTCTGTTTGACCGTGATCTTTTGTGCTTATTTTCACTGGTGAGGGCTGACTAATGGGGTGGACGCGGACTAAGGGGGTACTGCAGGTGTCTTCTTAACACTCCACCTCCCACCCTTTTCTTTGAAGAAATGTATTTTAATAATGTCACATATAGTGTAAATCGTTCTAATTTGAATTTGCCGGTCTAGAAACCCTCATTCGTGTCATACTGAGCTCTGGCAAGTTATTCTGTCTAGATCTTAAATTTTCGTCGTCCAATAAAAAAAAATACTTTAATGACGTCATACATATTTAAATATGCTTGCGTTGAAATCTACAGGTTAGAAAACCCCTTATATGTTCTAATAACCAAGGTAATATGAATCTGCCTAGGTATTACAATGAATATTTTACTCATCCAATAAAAAAAAAACCAGTAATTTGATGACGTCATACATATTTAAAAATAGTTTAATTGAATTCAGCAGGTTTGAAAACCCTTTAAACAGTCTTATCATGAACATAATCAGTATTTTCTTATGAGTATTGACTTTTGGCACACTTTGAAACAATTCTGGCTCACTGTGCGACGTTACAATTCATCCCTTAATTATAGTCACTTTGTATTAAAAACATGAAAAATCTACAGGGAATTATTTTTTATTGCTACATGGTAGTACTATGGGAATGAAATATAGGAATTAAAAATATTATATATATATATATATATATATAGATATATGCATATATATATATATATATATATGTATATACACATCTCATGTCCAAGAGATAGACAAAAATAGGCTATAAATCTTTGATTAGAGCATTGCTTTGGCTTTTTTTTTTTCGACTTTACGTAAAATATAAATGGTTCTGTTTTGAATTTTCAATTTTCGTATGCAAGTCTCCGTTTTCAAATATAAAGAACAGCACCACCACCACCACCATTCTTTTCCTATCTAACAATCATTCATTTGTTTGAAGATTAAAAAAGGCAATAAAAAATCAAGCAGGACTACAATAGCTAGGTGACAGCAGCTTAAAAAGCAAAATAATATAACAATATATAACTTCTAAAACTCCGGAGAGTCAGCTGCCGGCTTCTCTTCCTAGATTATGCTTCTCAACACATTATAAATCCTGCAATGGAAGCATGTCATGCGCAGATACCAAAATGTCCACGAAATTGTTGAAGCGGAACTCTCAGCAAAATTAGATATAAAGATGTGGGGTAGGAAAAAGTCCTGAGAAGGTCCATGAAACCATTCATGCGTTAACTCAGACATATAAAGATGTGGGCTGAATGTTGCGAACGATGTTATGGACAGATTACCGTCGATCATTAAGTGACTCAAACTTGTTTCTTTCTTGAAATTCTATGCAAGGAAAAGTTGAGTTTAATAAGGGCATTGTTGATCATGTCAAGCCAAAAGGTTTCATGGCTTGACACCTGAACACATAATTTGTTGGAAAAACCACAGGTTCGTTTGCAAACCTATTTCTAGCAACGGTGGAATTAATCTGCGAATCCGATGTTCTCAGCTAGTTCAGCTTTTTTTCTGTCATAGGCCTACCTTAATTAAGCCTATTGTATAGTTGTTTGGATAATTCTTCACACTATCCAGCCGACAAGGATAATATCATCCAGAAAACCACTGTAAAATCTAGGTACTGTCTTTCATTTAGTTAAAATGAGTGTGTTTTTTATGGAAAAGAAACCATCATGCTTTTAAGTTTATCCTTTCCTCTTCATTTCGCGAACACGTCAAAATATACAACTGCTTTACTATGCAATCATTAATACACAATCGGCAACAAATTTTTTTTTATCAAGGACCTGAACTTTGTGATTGACTGCCAAAGCAATTAACATTTTCAAGTTCTATTCCTTTCTTAACGATCTTGATATGTACTTAAGTCTTATTTGTTGAACAATATGAAGGTTTATTATACTTAATTTTTGTTTTTGTTTTGTGTGTATTATGGGGTTTTAATTAGGTAAAGGTCTTTGTTCCTGCAGGGTCAATCAACACACGTCCCCGCGTGTTTTCCACATTGCAATTATTGTATTATATGGTAGTATAAACTGTGCATTAAAATTAAGCAATAAATTAAAAAAATTGATAAATAAGTAAACAGATGAGATGCTCGCGACTGACCTCAGTCAGCCTGTCATCTCAATTCAACTTCTTGCTTGATCTGTTATTTTGTGAGTTCGTTATGTTTTCCACATTGCAATTATTGTATTGTATATAGTAGCATAAATTGTGAATTAAAATTAAATTAATTTAAAAAAAACTAATTTTGAATAAAGTAAGCAAGTAAGTAAAAGCAAGTACCGGTAATGGATGGATGGATGGATGGATGAATGAATGAATGAATGAATGAATGAATGAATGAATGAATGAATGAATGAATGAATAAGTGAGTGAATGAATGAATGAATGAATATATCTGCAAAAAAGTAATACATAGATAAATGAATGAACAGATCAGATGCTTATGACTAACTTACCTCCGACACAGCGTTTCATCCCTTTGCTTTGTGTTATTATTTTGTGTGTTGGTTATGATGACCTATCATATCACTATACACCAATTTGAATCTATTTAACCAGGACACGTTTTGAGGTCATTGTTAATACCTGTTTTTGACAATGGTCCTTCACAATACAATAAAGAGTGAGGAAAGCCCTATATGGAAGGGCACAATTACACTAATAATTATTAAACTGTTATTTATATTAAAAGGTAGCTTATTTTTAGGCATTAAGGTGACAAAATAATCAACAATATTTATATTTCATTTACAACTTATCCCAGTTTAAAAAATATAATGTTTGCTAAACTTGAAAATAATATACAAATTTAAAATATAAAATTAATTTTAAAAGAACGGTTTTCAGTATTTTCTAGTTAACATTTGTTGATTGTTAAAAATGAAATATTATTTGGTTGCTGACCAACGCTTAAAGGAACCCTCCATGGCATTAAAATTTGAGATCGGCGCAAATACAATTAAAATAAGTTAGAATAACCATGCCGATAAAAGAAAAAATCATTTCTATTTTATCATATTTTAATCCTGTCATGTTAGGTTTATATAATATTAATCTTAAGCCATGTTATAAAAGTCATGTGTGAGGCATTGTGGTTTTCTTGTCGGGAAGGAAGGGAATTTGCCTTCATCAGATTAATACATAAAACCGCATCATTAGCCTGGATATAACACAACTGTTCGTCTGCTGAAATCACACTAGGTTTGTAGTCTTGAAGCATTAGGGGTAAGATACTGAACAGATTTTGACAGAAATTTACTCTCCTATTTTATCAACCGGTTAAAACAATTAAGGTAAGCATCAATTCTAAGACAACTTTAAGCCTATAAGTAATTGTCTGAGGTCTAATTCGATCGTTCAATTTTGAATACTTATATTCGTTTTAATCAATACCGTACGTTGTATGTTGCCGTAACATTGTGGAACCGTTTAATCTATAGAAAAAGATAATTGGTATTTCTTTTTTAAACATACCACCTATTTTTCTTTGAAGTATTTTCGTGGTGTTCATTACATGAAATATTATTTTTATCCATTGCATTGAAAACAAGTGGACGTCCAGGCCCGCTATAGCCAATAGGGGCTTTTATGATTAGGAAGAACCCCTTTTTCTAGCGAACCCTCTCTTTTCTGACAAAACCCCACCCCCTTGTATATCCTGAACTAGTCCTCCAACCCAACTAATGCACTGCAGACCCACCCAGACTAAGACAGAAAGTTTTGCTGCAGACGTTTTCAAACATAACTGCTTTTATAGCATTATTTAGACCCATAAAACACAAAAATCGCTCTCTGAATTTGGGGCCTTTTCCCCACCCCACCGGGGCCCTTGGGCAGGCCAATGGACCCCGCGCCGAGAGAACCCCCTTTGGAAGAACCTGGCTACGGTCCAGGTAAAAGCAGGCAACCGCTTCAGTTGGAAAGCTGCCACGATATTTTTTTCTAGATGACTTGAACGATATTTCAGGCAGGGCAACATTACAACATTAGGCCTGATTAGACCCATCACAGAATGTATGAATGAGGTATCTGTGTTTCAAAAGGCGGAAAGACGTAAATCATCATTAGCATCACAATTACTTCCTTCGAACGCCCAATTGTAACTGTCCTTAGCCCACGTATTGTTGCTTAATATTATGGATTCACGAGTGTTTTCTTTTCTCAATTCTAAAATAATTTTATTTGCATTTTGGCAATTACACAATCCGGTACACTTAATTACTTGAAAATTTGTAGTAGTTGATTTTCATCAAATTACTAAGATAAAAGTTCCATCTATGTCCATTGAGGGGTCTTGTATACTGATGCTTTGATTGCTGTTATTAATGATTTTTCACGACGATAACATATTATTGCTTTACTGAAGTAAGTATGAGTTTATAATTAGGGCCTTATGTTGATAATCTTAAAATTTAATTGAGTTCCTTAACTGATTTTATTGTTGAACTTTCACATAATTTTATTGGCACGATAGTTTATCATCAGGGGGAGGAGGCTTAGCCCCTCCCCCTTGGCGCCACTGTTGGTTTCATACCACGAATGGTTCGCGTATCATCCGTACTAGCATGAAGCTCAGTGGAAACTTAACTCTGTGGCACGTACAACGATGACGTATCGCGCTGTGTACATTGTACAGTGGCACATAACACTTGTTTTGATTTAAATGAAAATGATCGTATACATAATGTCATGTACTGAGAACAATTAATTGCGTCTAGGTCAGTTTATGTGGTGGCACCCACATTTATGAACAATCATTTTTCAAACCGCATCGACAGGTGAGATTCACTAAAAATGACAAAAGGGAAAGAAGGGAGGGAAGGCAAGTTTAAAAGCTAACGGTTGATTATAGTTTTTTTTTTTTTAAGTACGCGCATAGGGAAATAAGAAAGAGATTTGAATCTATTATGAAAAAACCACGGAACATAAGCCAGTTTTCGTCAATTATCTATTTGCCTTGTTATTTAAAAAACTTTCGTTTACAAACTTCGGATGTTGTCTGCGGTGGGATATGATGTTTACTTGGTCATCGATAATGTAGGCCTAAGCACATCTGTTGGATTAACAAAGAACACAACACAAGGACATTGCATGGATGGACTGTTTTGGTGTTTTAAAGGCGGAACCATCGTAAATGTAAATTTAATAATGTAGCTAATACAGACAATATGATAATAATAATTATTATTGTTATTAGGCCCTATTATTATTATCATCATCATTATTAATATTATTATTATCATTATCATTGTCATTATTATTGTCGTTATCATTATTGTTATTATTATTATATCGTTGACAATCAATTTCAAAAGCATAATTACAACATCAAGAAAAGTGCTTAAGGTAGTGGCAGACAGAGTCGTTTTTTGGTTATTGAAAGATAAATGACAAGAAACTGCACACACGTTGTTTGTCTGCTGATTGACACGCAAACCAGATTGTTAATGAATGCACCATCATCATGCATTCGAAGGAAAATCAACTCAACTGGAATACAATAAATTATTTAGAATAACCAAGGATAACACCACTATAGCTTCACGGGATAAGGATGATCGCGGTGTCCTTTGAATAGCATACTTTTGGATTACCTATATTTTATTCAAATTCTCCAAGGCGACAATTCGAAACAACAGTCTGTGTTTTACAGTGCTTTTCTTCAGATCAATTACGACATCCAAATTTCAAAGTCAAGTGGATGCAAACTCATCTTTATCAGCCTACTGACAATATCAATTCCAATTCCGACCTATCGATATAATTATTATTATTATTATAATTATTATTATTATTATTATTATTATTATTATTTTCTTAAATATATATTTAAAAATCATTTAAAATTGAAAATTGTGTCAACAATTGTACGATGATGAACAACGCTTTGAGATTATATTGGCGCCATTTCTTGTCTGATGACATCTAAAAATCAGGTCAATCAAAAACCAGTATGCGGTTAGTATGTATTGTGTCGTTTCTTCATACAATGCAAGCGAATTAATAGGTCTTTACACTTTAAATATTATAGAAAAACCTTAAACAAACAATAATAACAACTATAAAATATAATCAAACCAGTTAGACAATTGTTAAACCAGGGAACAGTGAAATTACAGTAAGTAATTTCACTGTTCCATGGTTAAGCCGTCACCAGTATTGTTGTTTTACCACTGTTTTAAACGGTTTCTTAAAGGTAATTAAAAAACTAATTAAAATTTTACAATGGAAAAACAGATTTTCAGAAGTCAATTCTTAAACATTTTGTTTTTTTTTCCATTTTCACCAAAAAAACTCTCATATTTCTTCCCATAAGATTTAGTTCTATCCCTTTTCACATTGTTATTTTGCTTTGCATGGTCTGCGAGGGCATCGCGCGCATGCCTAGTTTAAGTTGTATCCGATCATTGAACAAAGAACTGTTACGTTTGAACTGGGTACAGATGATATACTGGTCGATATTAATCATTAGGCCAGCACATGAATTGATAATTTTACTACATCTCCTTAAATTACTGAAGTAGTCGGAAGTTAATTCTCCTACACAATGGAGGTAAGAAAATGAGATGTTTGTTTACTTCCATTTCTGGTTTTGTCGGGAACTGCCTGTGATGTTGATTTTCATTAATTAATATCTAGTGAGTCACAACCACAAACCGGTGTTTATGTGTACTTAAAAAAGTTCTTTGTGTTATTTATAGGAAACCTCTATATTTGTTAACATATTGCACATTCCTTTTTCGATAATTTCTACCCATAAACTAGAAAAAAGGAAAAAGTAAATTATCTGCCACTTTATAAACTTAATGTTAACTGATAAGAAAGTATAATACATACTCCAAGTGTTGAAATGCACGCCATCGTGTTGGGATTCAATATTTCGACATTAATTATGTCATCATCAGGAATGATAAAGTACTCGTATGCTACTGTCGGAGTCGCAGTGCTTGCCTTGGTATAAATTTGAGGGACTTGCACATTACACAATTGACGCATTTGGGCATTACTAAAATTGACTGAATTTTAATGGCTTCGGGTTCGACAAATGTAGTAGAAAGTATAATAAAAGTTAGCTATTCTTTTGAGAAATCAACCAATCTTTTGATGTGTGGATTTTCATGTGGATGTTCATTAACGAACGACGATGTATAATCTCCGTTGCGTGGGCCACCACACAAAAAAACTAATAACAACATTTTTTAAATAATTACTTATAGGGTATCAAAAATAAACGATAGGGCCTATCAAATGAAAGCGTAAACTCTGGGCCCCTTCTAACAGTCGTCATGCAGAGTTGGCCGTGTGGCACGTGCAATAGTCTGTTTTGCAATTGGATACGATGTGTGACCACTAGAGATCAAATAAAATTGCTAAGTTGTTCAAAGACATTAAACGTACGTATTTTGCCTATATATGTATTCTACAGATATCTCATTTAAAGGGAGGGATTCTAAATTCTTCATAATGCCTTTTTAAATATAGAGGCCTAAACGCATGATTGGTTGGTAAAACATTGTTATCAACAAAACAAAACTAAGCTTTAGAATATTCAACAATAAAAATACCTTAGGCTTTCACCTACACACCTCTGGCGTCACTCAAAGGAGACTGTTACAGACAGATTCAGATAAATTTCGCAACACTCACCTATTATTATTAGTTTAAAAAAAACATCAATTTATATAGAACTGTCATTGAAAACAAAAGAAAATATTTAACAGGAAATATTTCACATGCTGCGGTGTAGACAGGGAAGACGTTGCATTGGTTTCTGCCATTTATATATCGAATTCCTCTGGATTTAACGTCAACTTGGGAATTGTTCACAGTTCGTTAACACTTTTGATAGGCACTGCCGACTATTCGCGTGACTTGTAGGCCTAAATTACTTAGGCCTATTACATATCGATCAGGATATATACATTAGCAACATCCGAGTGGAAAGCGTTTAGCTTTTTACCTTGGGAGATAACATCGGCGTTGCTGGAACTATATAATGTATATTATATCAACACTAACACATATCGGATGTAGGACTATCATATCAGACATACAGTCACGCGTCTAGCATTGTTTGTATTCGTTGGTTTATTACGGAGGTCCAGTAATTAATTTTGAGTAAGTACATGTTGCCATATCGTTACCGTATCATTACCGTACCAGGAGGTTCTCGAATTGTCGAGGGGGCAAATATATTAGTGGAAATTGCGTGTCAAGACAGACGTATTCACCCAACTCATAATGGCGTGGTTGGAGCTGACTTGTGAATTTTTGCTGATGGAGGCCGAAAATGAATGCGTTCATATTCAATGTCTTCTTTTTCTGATTTACATTTTTATCTTCTAAAACATGTTCAAACATATAATAAACTATACAGTACAAATGATGGTCAAAAGTCAATGGTAATAGTGGCAAAGGTGATTGACAAAGACACCACATTGATTGGAATTTTCAAACCTTTGTATTGTATAGGCCTGAATCGAAGATTAATTGCACGTTTTTAATAAGCATTTTAATAATTTACTACAACAGGTCTATGACACCACATTCACCAATATCCAATTTTGGCCAGGCCTGTTAAAATAGGGTAAATTTTACAGCTTCATACGTTTATATGTCGTCATTTAGGCCTATCATTATTGATTAAGCTGGCAACCAAGGAGAAAATCGTCTTTATTTTAGTGAATAAAATATTATTCATCGTTGATCGTATTCAAATGCTAATTCTACGACGTAACACTAAATGAGCTTGGGTTTTGTTATTGTGAGTCATAATGTTCACAAATAGGAATATACTAAAATCATGTTTGCACTTTACCATGAGTCCTGACGATTTTCTTGATTAATATTGTTTTCTCACACCGTAGGTATTATTTATTAACTGAAAACCAAAGTAGGAGTCATCGTACCTACAATCATGGAGGAATCATGCTACAACGTGGGTCTGTACAACAAAGAACTAAAGCAATATACAAGCAACGCGAGCATGCGCATTGGGAAGAAGTTAGCAGAAGCAGGCGATCGAACGCAGGATAACCAAAGAAGAAAACATAGGAAACATAGGATGTGTTTGATTATCGTTTGCGCATATATATTAGTTTCTGGTATTGCGGCGGTCTCAACATTAATTGTTTTACTATTAAACCATGGTAAATATTCCAACATTTGTTTTCCATTTAGTTAATCTAACTACAATACAGTAATCGTATCACAAAGAAGTTCCTATGAAGTACAATATTGTATCAACATGTGCATTGTATTTTAATTGTTGTATTCCCAAATTTATTTTAATTGGGATATGCAACCAATCACTTACATTATTTTTAAACCTGCATCCTCACAGGTTCAACGACGTCGGGGGTATCTAAATTAAACGTAACAACCTGCTCTTGCTCAGAAAGGTAAGGAGAGTTCAATCGTTGAAAAATCGTACCGGAATGTTTATGTCATAGGCGTATATATAAGGATTGAGCTTGTCTTGCCTTGTTTCATGTTACTCAGCGCCGGTGTAATTCAAAAGGCAAAGGAGAGTGTGTGCACATTTACGGGTGCATTTTCATTTTGCTGGAACAGATAGAGGGGTCTGATCATGGTCTGATGAACATTTGATACAGAACAATCAAATAAATTCAACAATAGTTACATCACGTGATCTTCCGAATACCAGGAAAATTTCGGTACAGTTTTCTCACGAGGAGAACTTTAATATCAACTGCAAATACACAGATCTAGTGATGCACTTCGGTCAGTTGCTGGACCATGATGTCGGCCATTCATTGCCAGAAGATGATACCGGTAAGTTGTGATAACTCAAGATATTTCTCATTTTGATGTGTTAGTCTATGACATAAAGTTTAAGGTGGATACAATGTACAAAAGTAATTCATTTTATGTATAAAAATTTAAAGTTCCAGTATTCCATTGGTGAGCGTTCTTCTAAAGTTAGCATAAGGTGTGTTATTAAAAAAAGAAACAGATCTAGGATTTTATTGATATTTAATTTAAAGGTCTTAACTTACATTAAACTGCAGTAAGAAAATGGATGATGCATTACACTCCAATACTTTTTTTTAAAATTTATTTTTGAGAAAATAGATTAGATAAATACATTAAGAAACGTAAGTTCAAAGGACTTACCGGTGTGCAATTTACAGAAATGATACTTATAGATGTAAATCCGTAAATTTTCACCTTTTAAAGGTCTTAACTTACATTAAACTGCAGTAAGAAAATGGATGATGCATTACACTCCTATACTTTTTTTTAAATTTATTTTTGAGAAAATAGATTACATAAATACATTAAGAAACGTAAGTTCAAAGGACTTACCGGTGTGCAATTTACAGAAATGATACATATAGATGTATCGTGGCAATCCGTAAAATTTCACCTTTTAAATGTCTTAATTAACCAAACAAAATAAATAATTAGTGCCTTCCTCTACCACACATTATAGACGCCAGGTATGAGTTGACCACTATATTAATTTTTTTTAAATCTTACACTTAATCTCTAGTCAAATATCATTGTAAACATGTTATATCGTGTTTCAAAAACAGCCATTCCATGGTCTAATGATTGTCAATAACCGCAGTCATCGCTTATTGTTATTCAAAAGTACAAATCCTGCCAATTTCAGCTTTTAGTAGTAAACATCTACATAATCCTCAACAACGGTTTCATACTTTGATAAGCTTTGAAGCTCCCCAAGTATATCAATTGTTAAAATAAAATTCACACGCGTTAGTCGGAAGGTTGGAATAAAAAGGATTTATAGACTTCGAATGAAAAGTAAAATAATAATTCCAGAACGAAATGGAAATCAACTGGGCTGATCCAGAAATTTACGGGAGGGAGTCCAGAAACAAAACAGGCACATAAAAAACAAAGTGGAAGATAAATATTAAATATCAAACGAGGGGGAGAGATAGTGGAGGCTTGGTTTATATAAAGCCGGGTACTCACTGCGCGCGACGGCAACGCGACGCCGAACACACGCGACGGCGCGGAACCAACTGATCGCCTTTTTAATGAGGATCAGTTCACACTGCCACTGACAATCAGCATACGGCGTTACGCAGCCTATCGCTCTCCGGAAGCAGAGGTGGATTCGTCGTGCGACGGTCGTACGACGCAGTGAGTGCCCAGCTTTAAATGATATTGAATATTTGAGTGTTTACAAATGCCAAATGGATGAATATAATTATGTCAAAAGATTTGGCATAGTCAAGGTCAGCTAGTTCAAATACAAAGGATTTTACACACTCAGACTATGTATAGTTAGATCGAAAGCATACAAGAGGAATACCTGAAACTCCTGCCTCTGAAAGATGTTAAAAAGAATTGAAATGATCAATGGTATTAAAATCAGCTGAAAATCAGATTCAAGACACACAGGGATACAGAATCCTTACCACATAGAATGTCCTTTAGACCTTCAGGAGTGATGATTCTGTCCATGTACTATCTATACGCATTGATTTTTAGTCAAAGATGGTGCTTGGCAGAAATTAACATTATTGTCTTCTGATTCTTCTGCATTCTGTCGGTTTTGTAATACTACTTGTGTTTGGCTCATCATCATTAGTAATCCGCATGGCTGCAGGTTCATTTATGAGTTGAAGTTCAGTTCCTCCACTGATCTTGTGATGCGCTTTTCTTTTCATTTCTTCGTAATGTCCGATGTTAAACATGTCCATGAACATCCTTCTTCTTCTGCCTACTGTTCTCTTTCCTTCCATTCTCCCTTCAACCGCATTCTTTAATAATCCATTTCCTCTCAGTACATGACCAATCCACCTCTTTCTTCAGTAAACTTCTGTGTACATTCTTCTCAGTATCTCTACATTCGTAATTCTATCCTCCCATGTCACACCAAGTATCTTTTTCAAGATCCACATTTCAAATGCTTGCAGTTTTTCCATTTCTTCATTTTTTCTTCATTTTTTTTTTGCTTGCAATTTTTCCATTTTCTTCCTCTTTTTTCCCTTTTTGGTTATATTCTTAACAAGAAATATTTCCTATAAAAAACGCCGCAACTTCTGTAGCTTATTCAATTTGTGTATACAGCTATAAATTTAAACAATTTCTTTATTTGGAAGTAGCAGGCGTGTTCCAGAGTTGTGGTGTAGACTGAAATGTACTGTGCAAAACATTTGCCATATGATCAAACAAAATTCACAAATACACACTTATACATATATATTTATAATGTAATAATTTATTTGCTAATACATGTTAATGTAACATATTGACAATGGCAAATATAATAGGGCTTATGTACTGGTATATTTTGGAATATTAATATTCTTTAAACTTCCTAAATTTATTCAAAACTTTACAAACATACATTATTCATGCTTTTGTCATGGTGATCAAGTTTTGGGTAAGCACTTTATATCATTATTTTGATATTAATTGTTTATTCATTTAACAACATACATATTGACAATAGCAAATATCATATGGGCTTATGTACTGGTATATTTTGCTGAACAATAAGCAGGTTTGAGAAACATTGATGAACGTTAATTAAGACTCATGTGAGATATTTTTATACATTTATGTTTCTTGATAAATGGAACAATATTCTTATCTTTAAATTCCTAAATTGATTTAAAACTTAACAAACATACATTATCCATGTTTTTGTTATGGTGATCAACCCCACTTTGTCTGGGCTGTAATCACATATGGTAGATTAATTAGTCTTAATTAGAAAATACGGATGATACATTTCTTCATCCATTCCACTCCTGAAAACCACCTTCATGTCACAATTTGCGCTTATATCAGCTCCAGATCCTGATGAGATCCGCATTTCTTCTTCCTATGGCTGAACGCCTTTTCTTTTCCTTATTTGTTGAAATCTTATTTGATCTCCCATAATGTTCATATTTAAAATTTATTTATTTGAAACTTGTATACGCATTTCCTCACTGTAGGCCTATCGCAAATTTACGATGAAATAATGACTTTTTCAGTAAAATGTGGATGTAGCCAAACGGAAAAGTGTCTACCAATTGATATCCCCAAAGATGACCCATATTTTACTAAGCCTTGCATGATCTTCAAGCGATCACAGAGAATATGCGTCAAAGGGTGTCCGGCTGCGCCAACTGAACACGTGAACGTCATAACATCGTTCATCGACGGATCAATCATTTACGGTTCAACTGAGAAAGAGGCGCATAACTTGCGATCCAATGGTAAGCAGTACCAATTCTCATATTTTTTTATAGACCTAAACTCGTATACAAATATATTAATCAGATTGGTATACTGGTTTTAATAAATTTTGCCTAACAATATGTTTATGCTATCTACCAGTTTCAGGTAAACTGACAGTTCAATCAAATCCATCTAAGCGTCACCTTAAATCGATTCTACCACACAACCCAAAACATAGCAAATGCAAAGCACAGACAACCACCAAGAAATGCACTTTGGCAGGTGATAAAAGAGCTTCTGTGCAACCAGGTCTACATGCATTACATACAGTCTTCGTTCGGGAGCACAATCGTCTTGCGGAGAAACTATCTACCTTAAATTCACATTGGAATGACGAAAGACTATTTCAAGAGGCCAGAAAGATTGTAGCAGCCATCTTGCAACATATTACATATAACGAATATCTTCCAGTTATTCTAGGTCCGAAAATTATAAATAAATACAACTTATCACACGAGTATCCATATAAGTATGATGAATGTATTGATCCAACTATAAGTAGTGTCTTCTCGTCTGCTGCCTTTCGTTTTGGGCACAGTCAAATCGGATCCTTCGTGGCTCGTGCTGACAAGAACTATCAGCCAACATACGAACCTCTCCCGCTCAGAGCCACGTTCTTTAATGCCTCTGTCTTGGATGATGCAAGGTCTGGTGGTGTCGACTCAATCATTTTTGGCATGTTAAGTATTGGACTATTTAATGTTGATCATCAATTTACAAAAGACGTTACCGAGCATTTATTTTCGGATCCACCTCATGCGTAAGTATTTTTTGTTGCTGATATTTTTCAGCGCTTGTAGGGCTACGTGTTGACAAAAACGCGGACAGTGTATATAGTTGAATCTGGTTGTCGTTTCACCATTAATGTATTCTTCAGAGTTGCAATACAAAAAGTTTTGAAGACTGGAGAAACAAGGACCAAACAAAGTAAACCTCATTTAGGCACTGCCAGTGTAAGCAGTATAGGACAAGATAATAAATGTACACAATGACGAATACATGGTGACAGTTCAACATCTCCATAGTTCAAATGACCCCGATGTTGTTTGAGATTATTTTTCAAAATAATGTATGACGCTCACAACCCTCTTGCTATACTCCAAGGCAGCAATAATACACAACCAAGTTGTATTATATTTCACTAATTCCCTGTCCTACCAGCACCTTATGGAGCGATAACAGATAGAGAACAGGTTGACCAAACAATATTTTTAGCCTTAGATACGAATGTATTTACGTCACGTAGACTCGTATTGTTCTCATTATTACTTTTTCAGCCCAGGAATGGATCTTTTAGCCATTAACATCCAGCGTGGTCGTGATCATGGTATAGCTTCTTACAACCACTGGAGACATGAATGCGGCCTCGGAAGAGCAGACAGCTTTGAAAATCTGACAGAAGTCAGCGAAGAGATGAAAAATCTTTTGCAGAACATGTATCAGTAAGTTGGCTGATTAGTTGTTGAGATCTCTCTGACCATTATTTTGATATCTTGGTATCAAAACGTGACAGGAATAGAATTAACCATTACAGTGGTAGGAGCTATTTCCTTTGCTGTAGGTTCCCTTTTGTGGTGTCATGTCAGTGGGGCTGTTCCACGGTTTTTTTTAGGATGTTAACGTCCTACTGGATATGAGATCGTGTATGACAAGCATAAAAATATCATTGGGCATTGTTTATCGTGTACTTACTATTATTCTCGTAGATGCAAACTTTCTAAAGATACTTGTAAATATCATACGTTTTTCTAAATGTCTACAGCGATGTTGACGACATTGACGCATTAATTGGTATGCTCAGTGAGAAGCATGTTGAAGGCGCCCTTGTGGGACCAACTGTTGCCTGTTTACTGGGTGAACAGTTTCATAATCTCAAGTTTGGTGATCGTTTCTGGTACGAAAATACAGAAGGGCAACAAGCATTCACTAAAGGTATCGTATTACAATGTATTACCGTCGTTAAACTGTTTGTATGATTTATGCATTTATATACATCTTGTAGTATTATCAGTAACCGATATATCAGCGACAGACAATACTCAGGGATGTTTTGGCGGCGTGGTAGCTAAAGACGAGAACCTCAAGATAGGCCTACCTGACACTAAATAATGCCCTAAAACGTTGTCCCCACCTCATACACCATTCATTCGTAACATAAATATAAGCATCGGACTTACACACTGACAGAATCCGAGTTTTTCAGAGCTGACCATCGTTTTGCTAGTCACTATAAAGATATTTTTCTAAATGCCTGAACATTTTATTCACAGCTCAATCAGAGATGATTCGAAAGGCAAGCCTAGCCAGATTGTTTTGCGACAATCTCGATGAAATCGAAACCATTCAGCCATATGTATTTCTTGCCCCCGAAAAGGGGTTCGAGATACTCAAATGGTAAGACATTAAACATTGCCTATTTTTAATACAGCTCTCCCTCGTATTACATTCTACTTTTAGGACTGGGATTTTTGTGGTCTAACAGAAGTCTTGTTAAAAGGGAGTTTTCAATGAAAATATTGGTTAATGATAAAACTGGCAGAAAAGTGATTTTTAAGTAGAAGTAGTCTTCAATTGGTGTAGTTCATATATTTTAGGGGCGACTTCTTATAAACACAGTATCCAATAAATGACATCCTTTATACAGAGAAAGAGTAATTTATACTGTGTGGCGAAAGTTATGTCCTAAGAATTGAACTTGTGTACCTTAAATCGTTTAGTCTAAATTGTGAATTTCATTTATTCTAATTTTGTTTCATCAGGCAACAGAGTGTACTTCCAGAAGAACTCGTAGAGATATACATGGGTCCAGACGGCCAGTCTCGGTATAATAAACGGTTATCGTGTTCTGATCAATTTATTCCTTCCATCGACCTAAATCCCTGGAAGGAACCCACACCCATCTGATGGGTTCAAATCTTAATATTCCCAAGGTTGAACTAACAAAGAATTCGTTCGCTAACGACAGTTATGTGCTTACATTTACAGTAAGTATCTAGGAGGCGTTTAGGCCCAGTCGGCACTGCACAGGACCCAAAGGATGAAAACAAACTTCCCGAATGTAATGCAGTGCGTTTGTTCTCAATCCAAAACTAAAGAAGACATTTGATCGTTAACGTTTTGGCAAAACATTATTGTGTTAATTTTAATTACAATTTTGATTTACGATCTTACAGTGTAAAATACAAACTTATCTTGTTTACATTCAAATGTCTCGGCTTCAGTCGCCATTCTATCCCTTCTTTAATATGCTGAGCCTCAATTAAAATTAAAGGCATTGCTTTATCGAGACACAAAAGGAGACAATACTTGTTTAGGGCCTGAGAGCATTTGCTTTAGCTACTTTTAATAAAACACTAGAAGCAGGCTAATTACAACTAAGAACTAAATTACTGTTTATGGTATGTTCTTTTTCATTTTTTTTATTCGATTTGATTTTTACTGGCCTTTTGGCTTCTGGCACTTGGGTGGTGGTTTAGACACGTTGGCGCTATAAATTTCCAGCAGTATTATTGTTATCAATATTATTAATATTATATTTTTGTTAATATTTTTTGTCAAATGTTTTGTTATTAAATGATAAAAATTATTCAAATGCATACACCAAAGTTTTTAAGGATAAATTAAATAATGTATATAATTATGTAAATATGTGAAATACTTCATGAAGTCCAATATACCGTACATGATGGATCTATGATGAAACTATGTAAATATATAAAGTACAATTAAATAAAAATATTTAATATTATATACGAGAAAGTTCACAAAATGAGGTTGTCTGGGGTCATATTAAACACGACAATATTTGAAGTTCACCTGTTTACCTTTACTAGACATTATTTAAGAAGACACATCCCATGCAAGACAATGGAGTTGTTGGTTAGGTCTATCTAACATATTGTGGACTATAGTAGTAGAATATACCTTACGGTAGAATCCTGATATTCACTCTATATGGGTCACGATCCAAGCTATGATTGCCGATATTTATTGTAAGTTAACCAAATATTCAATAAAAACAAAATTCAAGGGAAATATATAATGATTTATATTTGTATACGATTTCAAGTCTCTGCGTCTGTGGGATCGTTGTTGATGACTGTAGTTAACGAACATGTTCCTTGCTTTGTCTAGTGTATTGACTGTGTGTGAGGTTAGTGGTGTCGCCAGTGGCGGGTGGGGCGAGGCAACGGACGTCTCGTCAAGACCACAACCCTCCATAACAAGAAATTTATTGGAGAGAACAAAAGTGTGTACATTTTTAAACCTGGAATTGGCAACGGATATGAGACCAAAAGCATAGTTAATATATATATATAGGTGTCTTGAAATTAAGGGGGTGGGGGGTAGATGATTAGGTAAGGAGTGATAGAGATGTGTATAAGAGACAGAGATATGACAACATAAAAATAATAATAATAATAATAATAATAATAATAATAATAATAATAATAATAATAATAATAAGAATAAGAATAATAAGAATATAAACAAGGCACAAGGCACTACTACTTAAGTTTATTTCGCAATTTATCGTCGGTCCTTATCAAGTGATCTTTCATCACAGGTAAAATTATGTGTAGGTCGATACTTAAAAAGACATGAATATCTTATTAGGAAGATTCTAAGAATGTATCATTAAACCTGAAAAGTGAAACTTTGCCAACGGAGACCTAGCCAAGCAGTACATTTTGTCAGATGTATATTATAGTTGTAATTGTTGTACCCTGCTTGATCAATTGGCAATTTAACTGTCATACAAAAAAATATAAATCTATTCCAGCATGTTCTCCATTATTACAGGGAGAATGAAATAAATCGTTTTCATCCTTTGCATCTTTTTACTCTGCCGTCAATCGAAGATCGTATATTTTTCGTAACACAACATTGCACCGTCAATACAAGTGTTGACGTCATTTGGTAAGTCAGATCGATCAGGCGCTGGATTAGGCTTGACAAACTTCTGGCTAGAAAATGCTTTTTCATAAAAGCCAGGTGGTTGTTTTCCTTGTAGAAATATTTTCGCTGTCTTCCATTCCTGTACTTGACCATCTCCAGCATTCCAGCGCAGCAGTTTATCTGTATACTGAATTCCTATGCGCTCACGAAACTGCTTTAAAATCGACTCTGGATTTTCTAGAAAATCATCAGAATCAGTAATGATGGGGTTTGTTTCGATTCCTGTTTTGATAAGATGCTCGTAAATTTTCGAAACTCTCTCCAATCCGTATTTTTCAGGCATCAACAATCCTTTGTTGTCCATAAGGTTGCTTTCAATAAACAATACATCACTAAAGTTATTAAATAATTTCTTCCATGATGGAAACACTTTGACAGGATTTCGAATCAAGAATGCATGGCGATATCCTTTCGGCAACATATATAGTTTCCAGGTAATGGCAAACGAAAAGTCTTTGACAAACACTACCTTCTTTTCTGGATAATCTGCTTCCAGAATACTTTCTCTTACAAATTTGTAAGTAGCTTTGTTCGCATCCCAATAACCAACAGGGTAGTCCAACTTAAAATCGCTAGTTTTAGAGGCAAACATTTCACGGAATCTTGGTTTACTGTCTGGGCCCATTCTATGTGCGCACAAAAATGTTCGTGTATAATCTGCACGTCGTTACTCATGCATTTTGTGAAGGCTGTGGATACAGAAAAAATGATACGAACCTGCTTGTCAGACATACTCGTAATAACTGAAAGAAGAAAAATGAAAATATCAATAATAATAGTAATAATAATAATAATAATAATAATAATAATAACTAGACATACTATGTATGTTTGTAAAACAGAACATAGGGTTTTCCTCATTGCCATAATGAGAAGTGATGTTGAAATTACAAAAAATAAATAAATAAAACCTCATTTATATTGTCTGACATAAAAAATGAAATCATACTAAGGAAAACTATGAAGTTAAACATATTAAAACCGCCTCGACGTCAGGGAGACTCGAAATATGACTGCTATTATTATTCAAAATGTGAAAAATTACGTTTTTGAAGAACACGGAAGTGACCAAAGTGCAATTAAACGCTTTAGAAAATGAAAAATGCGTGTATATATAGAGTTTAATTGCCGGTTTAAAAATATTCTTGAAATGGTCCACATATCCACACCCTACCTCAGATCGTCACCAAAATTTAAACCTTTCTTCATTGAAACATACTGCTATGGAAAGTTTCATTTAAATCTATTGGTATGTTTTTAGAGATATTTAGGTTTGAGGCCTTAGCAATTTAAATGGTCCTCATGTTCACACTCTACTCCAGATCGTCACTAAAATTTAATCATTTCTTTGTTGGACCATGACAAACAATACTAAACAGTTTCATTCGCATAGATCTATTGGTGAGTTTTTGAAATATTTAGGTCTCAGTGGAACGTTAGAACTTTAAATTACCCTCAAATACACACACAAATTTGGATCATCACCAACATTTGATAATATCTTCCTTGTTGGTTAAACTCCCCAGTTCATTCAGATCAGTAGATCAGCTCTTGGTACATTGGCCAGAGGCATTTCTCTTTGAATGGCCCTCAGATCCACACCCTACTCCAGATTTCTTTATTGGACCATGACAAACAATTCTGCTTCATTTAGATCCATTTATAACTTATTTAAGATATTTAGGTCTGAGACGTTAGCACTTTAAATGACGCTCAAATTCACACCCGATTCTAGATCGCTACCAAAATTTAGTAATTTCTTCCTTGTAACTCGGTTAAACTTTCCTAAAAATGTCATTCAGATCAGTTTTGCTATATATAGTCTGAGATGTTTTCCATATGAATGGTCCTTATATCTACACCCTACTCTGGATCATCACCAACATGTAGTCATTTCTTCACTGGAGCATGACAAACTATTCTTGAAAGTTTCATTTAGATCAATCGACAAGGTTTTTTTTTTAGATATTTAGGTCTGGGACGTTAGAACTTTAAATGACCCTCACACCACAGTTCACACCCGAATTTGGATCGTCACCGACATTTTAATTTTTTTGTCTTATAACTTGGTTAAACTTTCCCGAAAGGTTCATTCAGATTAGCTAATCAGTTTTTGAAATATCTGGTCTTGGACGGAAACAATTATGGAAAGTTTCATTTAGATCCATTAATAAGTTTATTGAGATATTTTGGTCTGGGACGTTAAAAATTTAGATGATCCTTGAATGTACACCCTAAATTGGATCGTCACCAATACATAATAATTTCTTCCTTGTAACTTGGTTAAGCATTCCTGGAAGTTTCACTGAGGTAAGTTAATCTTGTTTTTGAAATATCCGGTGTGGGGTGTTTGCCGTTAAATCCTTTTATTTGGTCCTCAAATCGACACCCGACTTCGGATTGTCCCTAAATTTTAAGCGGCACATCTTTGCTATATGGTCTGTTTGGAAAGATCCAAGCATGGAAAGTGCCGGTCAGGAAAATCCTGTGCAAAAGTTAAGAAAAACGTGTGGAAGAAAAAAAACCCTGCTAATCCTAGCAATAATATTGTAATATTTGTTGCACTTTTCACTAGAAACGCGTTCCAGAGGAAGTTAACCGTCTTCAACAAGCACGTGTTTTGGCGTTATGCCAAAGTTGCAACACTAAAAATCAAATAAAAATTAAACTAATAAAAATATATGAGTAAAGGTATTCTTGTACATATCTAAGTCGTACAATATAGTTTTTTTTTTACCCCAAAAGTTAGTCATCTCTTTCTTGGATTAGGCCAATACCGTTCCAAGGAATGATATGATAGTTTTACGTAATTTAATAAGCAGCGGTGAATAGGCCTTCATAACCTCTCTGGCGGAGGTAAAAATACTTTTAGCGTTACAATCCGAACTACAATAACATATCAATTATAACAACAGCAGTGGCGTATCTAGGTATCTTGAAATTAAGGGGGTTGGGGGTAGATGATTAGGTAAGGAGTGATAGCTCGCAAGTGGTATAAATTACAATTCTAAATACAAGCGGAACCAGCAACAACAAAAAAATGTAAATTATGACAGAACTACTACAGGGGCGGACCATGGTTTTGAAGCATTAGAAGATGGTTTAAAAAAGAAATAATAAATTGTACAATTTGATAAATTTTTTGATTCGTAAATGAGGTTTCCCAACTTCTGAGAGGTCTTTTAATGACAAAAATTCAAGCTTTTCCCCCTCTTGAAAAAAAAATCGTGATATTGTATTTAATTCTTATACAGAAAGTGGTTCTGTTATGTGTGTATAGAGGAAAAAAATCAAAGACATAGAAAATATCAGGTCTTTATTATTTCAATGATACCAAAAGAGTCAAATAGTTTAAATTCACTCACTGGTTTATAATAAACCATGGTCGTTGTTGAATTTATCCTTTTAACATTTTAAATTTCTATACTGATTGTCTTTGTTGTAGGATACTTTTCTCTCAATTTGTCATTGATTGTATTTCAATGTATGAGCTGGTGGGCCCTGGAGTATAACAATGCTCTTGCACTGATTAGATTACCCAGGTTAAAGAGGAAATACATATAAATAAAATAAAAAACTGTTTTTAATTTTATTTAACTGAAGGCTAGTTAGGCTAAGCCTAGCCTCTCCGAACAGCTTTCCTGGGCCTAGGCTGGTAGGTTATCGTGCCTTTTGCTGGCTAGGATCCTATGGAGCCCCTAAAGGGACATGGTTAGAAAAAAATATTAAACTATTTCAAGGGAACGAAATAATATTTCGAGGGAACGAAATATTACTTCGAGGGAACGAAATCATTTCGAGGGAACGATATAATATTTCGTTCGAACGAAATATTATTTCGTTCCCTCGAAATAATATTTCGTTCCCTCGAAATATTATTTCGTTCCCTCGAAATACTATTTCGTTCCCTCGAAATACTATTTCGTTCCCTCGAAATAATAATTCGTGTATGGTACGCCCACAGTGCCTTCCGCGTCGGCTGTTCGTCAGGGGTGGCGCCAGGATTTACCCGACAGGGGGCCGAGGTCCCCGGCTGGGGGTTCCGATGCCTCCGACAAGGGGTCAGATTTTCCCGACGAAAGCAAGGTGGGTGTCGTCGAGCTACGATTTAAAGATTTAGACAGTTTTTAAATTATGACAATTTAAGGGTTTCAAAGGCTTATTTAATCGAATTCATACAATGAATATAGGGTACATTATTGTACAGTACCTCTATGTGTATTTAAACTGAATATTAATATATTTATAAAGTAAAGTATAAGATAATGAATTTCAAAGTATGTACAAGTATGTTTGTTACACAGGCTCACTGTAGTAGATTGCAGCCAAATATTCAGTATCATCAACCAGTCCAGGGTTAGCTGTAATTGTTTCCATAGTAACAGCTGCTACTGAACCCTGGCCAAAATGTTGGATAGGCATTAACTATAATTGTCTATACCTGTATATTATAGAAAAACTATTCTTAGAAATAGAATATATTTTACATTTTTGTTTTTATGATTTATTACATTTCATCACAGTTATTATGAAACAACGCTATTATTAGAGCCAAACTAGGTAACCAAATTAGATCAAAGTAAACGTGTATGATTTTATAATTAACATTAATGATTAGCACTAATATATAATGATAATTTGAAGATGAAATATTGTAATGCTGTGATTAGATCGCCAGTCCTGGTTTCAAATTGAGCAAATATAATATATTATCAGTGAACAACTATAATATTTCTCTACTTCTTTGATTTATT
>NW_022686322.1:2416982-2420869 GCF_011630105.1 Anneissia japonica
ATCTTTCACATTCCTTTCTTAGATTCCTTATCTTTCCTTTCATTTTCTTTCTTATAATTAGTATCTGTCTTTCAAATTTCATTCTTATATTTCTTATCATTTCTTTTCTTTTCCTTTCTAATGTTTCCCTGTCTATCTTTCCTTTCTTTTCTCTTCTCATGTTTCCTTATCTTTCCTTTTCCTTATTCATCCTTAGTTTATCTTTCCTTTCCTTTTACTTTCTTATAATTATTTCTTATCTTTCTTTCCATTTACCTTCTTATGATTCCAAATTCATTGCTTTCTTTTCCTTTCTTATTATAATTATTATTATTTACAAGTTATGATTATGGCACCTCTAGATACCTACCGAACACTATTTACTTTTAATACATCAAATTAGAACAAGTGAAAAACACTTAAAAAAATTATTCTTACCCGGAAAAAAGTTGAGATGAATTCATATAAAAATGTTCAAAAGAAAAAAATGACTAGCATAGAGGTGGAAACTCTAGAGAGAGCGATGTATAGGCAAAATTCATAACCTGAAACCTCGAATAGAAGTCCAGGGCTTCTTCCTTGTAAATTAATAAATAAATTCTTGCTGTAAATTTTTATTAATTACTACAATGAGACAACAACAACATCATCATCTGTATGGAGTGTATTAACCCACGGCATTAAATTACCTTTAACTACTGTATACCATGCAATTAGCGTGTTTTTAATATATTTTGTTTCTTTGACAGTGTACCGGTATGTACTGTACTATCTTTTTTTTCGGGGCTACTTTTGCAAACTAAATAGGAGGCTTCAATTCGAGATGGGCTTCTTCTCGCGATTAAGCCCATTGGACTTCTATTCGAGGTTTTACTGTATGTGCTGTGTGAAAATACGGAAGCTACATGGCTAAAATTCAGATATGACATGATTATATATTAGGAAACAATAAAAAATTAAAAATATAAGAAATTATAATTTTTATATTTTTAGGTATTAGGCCTAATTGAAATTATAAAATGTCGCAAACATGGGCAATAGCTGAGAAATATTGTCAACTGTTGGGGTTCCTTTGGCGGGGATTCTTGATATAGGCCTATCAATTCTATTTTTTCCTGACATAGATAGGCCTAATGGAACTTTTCTCTAAACTGTTTACATAGGCATATCTATTAACTTCCCAATGAAAATATATCAGTAGAGAGCATATCTCCGCCCACTGCTAATCTCTTTCTATAAAAAAAAATGTCTCCTAACCACCATCTACTTAAAAAAATTACACAACACGACAGTTTCAATCAGATCAGTGAAGTTAGTACATAAAACGTTGTGTTCATCATATAGGCCTAGCTATTGTTTCTGCCATACGGTAATACTGTAAACATATTCTATAAATGGTCCTCATATCCACACTGGATACACCGGATCGTGACCAAAATTGAAGCACTTCTTTATTAAAACAAGACAAACTATTCTGCCAATAGTCATTTTTATCCTTCATCCATTTTCAGATATTCAGGTCTGAGATTTAATGGCCCTTATATATTGTAATCCATTCGTACGGGTTACTAATTCTTTTGTACGGATTACTAATTCATTTGTACGTACGAACGAATTAGTAATCCGTACAAACGAATTAGTAATCCGTACAAACGAATTAGTAAGGCATACAAACGGATTAGAAATCTGTACAAACGAATTATTAATCCGTACAAACAAATTGGTAATCAGTACAAACGAATTAGCTGTACAAACAGATTATCAATCCGTACGAACGGATTACAATACTTGATTGGCACGAATAGGCTTTCGTACATCTCCCATTAGTTTTTATTTATTTATTTATTTTTAATTTAGGACTCCTTCTGATTCCGCCTATGTTAAACGCATTCATTACTGATAAGGTACATAATGATTAGCAATAAGATGTTTATCATGTAAAAAAAAAAATAATGGAATCATGAAAAATTTGTGTAAAAATATGGCGGACTCCTACGTTTTTCGCGGATCCCCTGCGGACCCTTGTAACAATCCTAATAAGGATGACCGATTGATGTATGTCATATCTCAGCCCAGTGTAAGTTGGTGGTGTACTCAAAATGGGCATTATCACAAAAGTATAGAATATAGTGAAATTGAAACATAATCCACATCAATGGCGGTAGAGGAAATGTCCCCACCTTTCCTTTGGGCCACCTCCCTCCAACCTGACTCCGACGTCACGACTAGGTCGTCGGACCGATATTCAAAACGTTAGTTTTTATTTGATTACTAATTCCTAATATTATTGTGGTCTAAATGCAAGAGGAGAAGAAGGAATAGGCTGTTTGGTAAGTACCGTGACAAATGTTTGTTTTTATCCGACGTGAATTGTAATCTGTTACAATTTTTAGAGTTCTTGTGACTGCCAAATCGCTCGTAAGTATTTTGTTGTTCAGCTTCCTCGAGAGAGGGGGCTTCTTTGCTTTTGTAAAAATCTTGCTTTGCTTCACATTCAGTGGTACACAATTCACCCCTGTATATGGGTCACTACATCAGGTCGGGATGCGGGGAATATATCCTAATGCAGCTAATTCAATTCAATTGTATTGTGTAATCCAGTGATTTTTTTGCTGGACTACTAATTAAAGTCATTAGGTTAGTCATTTTGTAATAAAATATTGTAATTTATAGTATAATATGAAATCCACTGATATGTAATTAAAACTACAAAAGTTGTATATTTTCCATATATTGTTTCTTGATTTGAGTGCAAAGTTAATGAACAAATATTTAATTTTAAAGTATTTTTTTTATTCATAGGAGAATAGCATCAGTGGCGTCACGCTCGGGCGCTGAGTGCCGGGAGGCGGATCGTCAGGGCCCCGGGCACGAGGGGCCCCGAAATAATTGTAGTTTAAAAAATATATATATAAACTATAAAATACCATTGTTTCATTCAATGACCCCCCGACAGTTTTAAACAATAAAAGCTGGGTTCTGATGTTTGACATTAATTGTTCTGATTTTGTGATCAATCTGCTTTACATCGTGGCCTGTATACGTTATGAAAACATGTTTAGTTTCTCACAAAATATTCTCTGTATTTATTTACACCTACATAGAGTACATATGCCTACTGTAGGCCTATACCAGCTCCTAAAGTTGGCCTATGTAATCTATGTTAGTTTTGTTATAAAATTGTCTGAAATATTTCGTCAGTCATGGAACATTCTATGTTCTCTGTTAACTCAGTTAACAGTTCATAAATGACATAAGCTCTGAGCGCAAAGACCAGAGTACCTACCAACATAAATATACACTAACTTACGGGATAGAGTCTACGCCGCTCAGCTCTGATCGAGCTGACTCTAAAGTGAGACCGGGGGCTGCTGTCTCAATCGAAGTTGAATTAAATTAGTTGGATGGAGAGTTTTTTTTTTTTAAAGATTTAGGCCTATGCTGGATGAACACCCAGGCCCATGTTTGGTCGACATTTGATGGATTCTTTCCTCGTATTTGGATTGTAGAGATCTGATTTCTGGACTATGCCTGACTGGAATCTTCGTTTGCGGCTATACTGTACTACATTTGGAACATCGCTACCTCGGAATTGGTTTCATCTAATTTCGCTATTGAAAATTCGAACATTATTTTTTTTGGACAGTTAGCTTTGAACAACTATCTTTAATACTGGAGCTCATTGGACGCAATCGATCTCACGTGAATAATTGTTAGGTTAGTTTAAATTCCCCTTTATTATCTCAATTTGTAATCCCACTTTTTATAGGCCTATTAAATATTAAGTAGTATTTAAACAGAAATTATTTTGTAGTTTTCATTTATGGTTGCATAGCTTCTATTGACTGAGCAGCGCGTAACTGGAACCTGAGCCACGATGAGTTAAGTGACTGTTTGCTTACTAAAAG
>NW_022686322.1:2420965-2459690 GCF_011630105.1 Anneissia japonica
ATTACAGGGAGAATGAAATAAATCGTTTTCATCCTTTGCATCTTTTTACTCTGCCGTCAATCGAAGATCGTATATTTTTCGTAACACAACATTGCACCGTCAATACAAGTGTTGACGTCATTTGGTAAGTCAGATCGATCAGGCGCTGGATTAGGCTTGACAAACTTCTGGCTAGAAAATGCTTTTTCATAAAAGCCAGGTGGTTGTTTTCCTTGTAGAAATATTTTCGCTGTCTTCCATTCCTGTACTTGACCATCTCCAGCATTCCAGCGCAGCAGTTTATCTGTATACTGCCCCTATATGTGCTCACAAAACTGCTTTAAAATCGACTCTGGATTGTCTAAAAGATCGTCAGAATTAATGACGGGGGTTTGGTTCGTTTCCTGTTTTTATAAGATGCTCCTAAAGTTCGACACTTTCTCCAAATGCGTATTTTTCAGGTATAAAAATTCCGTTGTTGTCCATCAGGCTGATGATACACATTGCTTGAGATTAGATTCTTTTAATGGGATTACAGCCATCGGCCACAAAGATCATTATTGTCATTAAAATTATCATTATTATTAAAGAAAGCTAGTGTATTAAAGTTTGTTAGAATGGATTCACTCATTCGTGACAGTCCTAGCATCTTCTGCACAACATAGTTCATGCCAAATTGCGTCGACGCGACGTTCTAGGTCCTACCGTTGTCGTACAATGAAAATTCCGCATATTGTACTTAGTTTATTATCAATTAAACAGTTGTACAATCTGCCTAATATTCATTACTGTATCTAATTCGATTGGACAAACTTTATAATAATCAACACATAACAAATATTTTGTGTCACGTTTCATATTTTGGTAATAAGTACATAACTGGCCCTTCTGCTCTACTACAATGTCGATTGACCATTAGGCCTAAGCTTTGTAAACAATATCACATTTTATGATGTGAAAAAACAAATGAGATGTGCCCATTTGGATGTAATATGACATGTAATATGACATCATCATGACTATATACTGTATGGCACATGACACAAATTTGACAAAGAGCTTAGTGGTCAATCGTTAATGCACTGAAGGCAGTAATGGCGCTCCATAGGCGTGATCACTATTCATTAATTATTCAATCATGATCATTCACGCGCCAGGGTCCACACGTCCACCGGTGACCACCGTTTCACACATCATCACAGAATAAACGGCACGTTATTTGATAGGTCATACGATCAAATAGCATCAAAATACAGTAATCGATTGTCTTCGCTTGCTATGCATGGGAAGGTCAGTGACGAGGTTTACATTGATTTTATACGAAATCGATGTGGTTTCATCAGGTCCCACTAGGCCTAGGTACTCAGCCAGAGAGTGCAAGTGAAGTAAGTGCTTTTGGCGACTCCCTCATGCTCTCGTATTTGGCCTATGAAGGCAAGCTTAGTCTTGCTTGGCTAGGCCCTAGGTACAGTAGTCAAAATACGCAAATACTAATAATAAGCCAGGGAGTTGAGTAGTCAAAATAAGCAAATACTAATAATAAGCCAGGGAGTTGAATAGCCCTAGGCTAATTGACTTGTGGTAAATGTAATGACAATGATGTATGTAGGCCTATGTAGGCATAGTAGAATACTGTATCTGTAGCCTACAGTACAGGCCTAGGCCTAGTAGCTAGCCTAAGCCTATATATCTATATAGGCCTAGGCCTACAGTACCTAGGCCCTAGTCTTAGTTTATAAAGAAATAAATGGGCTGAAAGCACTTGATTGAGCTGTGGACTACCTTGTCCATAAACTTGATTCTCGTCTTTCCATGTCTGCTGAGTTACCTGGTAAACCGGGACCATCTAGGCCTAACTACTCTCGTCTGTCACAACAGGTGCTGTATTTATGGACCACTGCCAGTACACCGGGGTAGCCCCTACTTGTCTCGAAACATTTACTGGATTCTTTAAAGTGCACATGAGCCAAATTATGTGCACTGGACCTCTGCCGTTTCGTAGCAAAACAACATAACTTGAAATTTTCACCTTTCGAGAAACTTCTCAATAAATTGTTGTACACTTCTGAAATTTTGCATGGCTACATACCGGGCCTATCTATAGACATGATTACTGTATCTGTAAAATCTTAATTACAACTGTTGGTTTATTGCAAATTATTTGTAGCAAATAATGTATAGGCTAACAATACATATAATTTTCTGCAAATTTTGTTCAGAAATCGGTCCTTATTTTAAATTTCTAAAATGCATGGACTCATTTCCAAGCATAATTTTTGCATGGGAGATATAGAGGCATTATTTTAAAAGTCTGGTACTAGGCCCAAACACTTTCTGTTCATGGCAAACATTACAGTTCTAATCATATTTGGTTGTCAATCTGTAGACCTAAATAGAAGAGCACTAGATAGAAGGTGCAAGTATAGTAACTAAAGATCTCAAAACATTTAATATTCCATATATTTTCCATTAATTTGAACTTTAATTAGCTCTTTTTAATAGCACATACCTTTTTGTATTTTAAAAATAGATTAGAAACGCATTCCATGGGGAGTTTGGTTGATGATAATATTGTTAGCCTTTGATTGCTACAAACTTAAATTGTCATCATGGTGCATGGAATGCGTCAGAGACGCCACATCCCAACCTGGACAGCCGTGATAGCTGCCTGCAGCCTGGTGTCCATCTTAATAATGCTGCACTTGCTCCTAGTTGATCAGAGAGGAAACCCAAAGCTTGAAATGGAGAAGAAGTGGGAAAATATCCGAACCATGGAGAAGAAAATGGAAGAGATGAAACAGAACGTTGCAAAAGCTGATGCGTACAAGGCAGAATTGATGGAAATGGTGAAGTCATGTAACGTCACAGCAGGACAACAAGGTAATAGATGTCGTGGTCTCTTAGCACTTGATTTACCCAAGTTAGAGACACTGCCAAATGATCTGCTAAATCGTGAAGTAGACAATACTGGACTATTAGGCTGTAGTGAAATTGATTCATTAAAAATAATCAAGCAAATCCATAAAGGTGGGAATAAAGTTGTCCAAAGTGCTCAACATGGCAAAAGGCAAGTTGCGGTTAAGAGCGCTGCATTAGAGGTTCGGAATGTACAGAACTGTTTAAAGCGAAAGACATTCAAAAAGAAAGAGGATTGTTACATTTTAGCAAATTATGAGGTTGTGCGCGAGAACTTGCTATTGAGGCAAATACAGCACTCAGGCGTCCCAAAGATGTTGGGTATGTGTGTTCGAAGTGAGGTAAGCAGTGGTGACATCAAGGAACGTGGTGTATCATTGGTAGTAGAGTTAGGAAGGCAGGTGGATTTAACAGAGTTGATGTCACTGTCATTGAAAGAAAGAATCAAGGTTGGTGTTACTCATTGTTACTCATTTTTATTTTATTGTCATATCAACGGACTGAGATAAAACCCTCCAATGATGAGTTGACACTACAGGTACATACTGTACACTAATCAAGACATTTAAAAAAAAAAAGACGCTCATCTCCGCTTGCAAACATAGCGCATGCATACAGTCCTTTGATCTTAACTGTGACATTGACAATTTCATACTAGTTGCGAGTACAGCTGACAAATATTAGTATGTGTGCCATACGTTTTATGTTGTTACTTACTAGTTATTCATTTTGGGCAATGTCTGTTACATCTGATTTCTTTTGACCATGAGCTTGTTAAGTGCTTCTACTGTATAAACTAAAATTTGATTTGTAAAAACAATGTGAAAGTAATAGAAAATGAAAATTTATGAATTTATAAAAATTCACGTTCTTATGTAACATGAAACTGTCATTTTGACAATTGGACTAAGGTGCACAAAATGAAAATTTGAGTAGATACAGAAACTTTATTTTGTCTGTGAAGTGAGTCTCATGAACCACCAGGCACCACAACATGGGTAAAATTAATGTTGAAACAATGAATGTACAGTAATTGATTGTTACTTCAAAAAATCATTAGGCTTTTGTAATCACTGCACGATGTGCGATTATCATGGCAACTGACATGTGCCTTGGGTAATTTGTTAGTTAATAATGGTTTGGTCGCTATGGTTTTTGTGACGATAAGGGCTTTTTAAACGCGATGTGTAGAATGTTGATGCCAGAGTTATAACCTTTGATGTCTTGAGATGAGCGTCCTTTTGTTCAATTTCTTTCCTCTAATATATAAATATTTCCCTTAGTTTTCTACCATCTCATGTGAGGCAAATAGAGTTGTGTATTATGAAATATTGCACACACAGAAGGCACCACATTTTTTTAGTGTCTGAGAGCACCCCATGTTTTTGGCTGCAGCAGAGTTGTTTCCATGTCAAAAATCTACAGGGAATCAAAATTTTAAAGTAAATGTATTGTAAAGTGTGGGTTTCAATCCTTTGCTGTGCACTTCGCTTGTGCCGTTGAGCAAGGCACTTTATCTCCACGCAGGAGCATAATGGGTATCGGTGAGAATTTGGCCGTACTGTACCATGACGGAAGCAACATTTAATGTTATGGACTCAAGTCAATAACAAGGGATAAGAAAGCGCTTCGTGACCTAAAGGAGTGGCGCTATAAATACTCAATTAACAATAGTTTTACTATTACTCTTTTATATTTCTCCTTATAATTTAGATAACAATGGACTTTGGTGGCCTTCTTTTGTATTTCGCACATTCATCACTAGGTAGCATGAGAATACAAAAGTTCAAATTGAACCGGTTTATACTAGCTGATGACAAGATCAAACTGGCTGATGTCAATGAACTGACCAGTCTTGAACCAGAATGTGATGTTCAATACAGATGTCTCTTGAATGGCACAGAGATAGGTGAGGTGTATACAGAATAAAATACTGATTTTTTAAAGTTGGTTTTCCAACATTGAAGAATCATGAGTTCAGTGCAAAGAATTTCCAACTACAAAATGTCACTGTTGGCATAAATCCACTGCTTGATTGAAATGTAGAGAGATCTTTCTGTTTTTAGGATACAGTATCACCTACAACACAATTGAGATAAAACTATGGCTGAGTGGTTAGAATAATAGAGGAGGTGAACATACATCATTTAATTATGTTACCACTTTTTCTTGTTAGTTATCACTGCTTGATTTCTGACAAATCTAAACTGACTTACTTATGAACGATTGATCTTTTACATGGGTGACGGCAACTTTTCCCTGACAGGTTATCCATTGTTCCCTGACAGGTTATCCATTGTTCCCCCACGGGTGGGCCAGAGTCTTACAGCCATCCCACATGTTTCATTTTTCCCCCTACACATTTTACCGTATCTCCCTGACTTTGCCAGCCAGGCTTCACCGACTGCTGTGGACAGGCCCAGCAAGCACACCCGCTGGTGCCACCCATGCCTATTTATTAGGTTAAAGTTGCATGGATAGTCGTTAGAGGGCAGAATAGCATAATCTGTTAAAATTGAATGATCACTCTGTATGTTGTTAATTGTTCTATATGTATTTTATGTTGAAACTATAAAACACATTATCTTCAATCTCTTTTCACAGAAAGTATAAAGTGCTTTGACAATAGGTGCATTGGAATGAATGAGCAACTCAATTTACAAGCAGCCAACAAGATATTTTTTAAGCCCCTCCTTCATGTTCCTGTTACCAACCCAAGAGCCACTGAAATTCGCCAACTTCTAAAGGACATCGAAGCCTACAAGATGACCTCTGACCATGTATATCTTCGTTTGAATTCTCTATACCGTAGTTACAATACATGAGCAAGAACCAAATACATTTAATTACCTCGTACAATACAAAGGCCAACAAGAAGATTTGAAGAAGACAAATTGCTTCAATGAAGTGAAGTTTTCACAATGAAAGAGAGATTGCCACAATGAAAACAAAACTATTATATTGTAGTAAAATGCTTACATTAATTTTTTGGATTTTTTTCTTTGTAATTTTACTCTGTCAATGTGCAATGCCACTTTCATTACTTTCAGTATTTCTGCATTGGATGGATATTATTTAGCTTGTACCTTGTAAAGTGCATACTGTATGAGGAGGTACCTTCAACATCATAAAATTGTATATATTTATAGTCATACACACCAGCAACATCGACAGTAATCATTGGCATCTTGCCATAGTTGTTGTTATGTAGATGACCTCACCTCAAAACAGTTTCCAGAGCGTGTTCTTCAATTCTTCTGGCTCTACACAATAACATAAAACAATATCAACATTTGTTCCTTTGAGTATGTTTGTTTTTTGCTTTATGAAGATTTGGTTTTAAAAATACTTGGTCGTTTGAACTAGGCTTATCTATGGCTGTTCATGTAGCTTTGGTGTTTTTTTTTTGTTTTTTTTATCCCCATGTTTGTTACTGTGGCTGTTTTTCAGCCATGCTGTCTCAGAGTGATTCCTACCTCTACACTTTTCTGCATTTTTTAAAACCAAAAACTAGGTAATCTCTGCCAGTTGTGTGCTTGTGTGTTAACCCACAGTACTTACACTATTTGGCCTGGCAGTCATGTTGCCTGATTGACTAATTTATCTTCTAGCATAACCCACTGCTACTCCTGGTGGTACATGGCCTGAGTTGTTGAGTCATAAAAGCTGTCAGGCAAAAACTGATTTTCTAAAGCCAGAGACAGCTGGCCTGAGACTTCCATGTTCAAGCATCTAGACATAAGCTAACATTTTTGTAGCCAATCCATCCACAGCTTGCCTGCTTTCTGTGGGTTTTTGTCCGGAAATAGTTCTGCTCTCAGCGACCTAGTGTTGACCACTGTCACCACCTTGAAGTATTAGGCAATACTGTACTAAACCTGCATTATCTTTGCAATATGCTGCTTTGAGGTGTGGATACCTGTGTATCTTCTGTCTGTGCTGCTTCCCTCAAGAATGGATTTTAAATCCCATTTCTTGTGTATTGCTTTTTTTTTTCAAATGTTCATTGTTTGGATAATGTGTTTTAATATTCTTTCATTAGAATTTGTAAACTTGCAGTTATTGTCTTCCTATCTCTGCTGTGAAGCGTATTGGCAAGTACCTTCATTAGACCCAGGACTCTATTTTAAAAACAATTATCCAGCATGGTGCTTGTTCACCCGAGTCTGAAAATATTTTTCCAATTTATTTTTGAGTTTCTCATACAAATTTCCTCTTCAGTTCTTTTATCTAGAAATTTTCCTAATCAGCATAGTTCATCCTTTTTATCTTGGCAGTGGCCTATATAGGGCGGAGGGGGAGTCAGGGGTGCATTCCCCCATAAAATTACTCGCGTGCCCCCAGTTCACCTAAATCACCTTATTTTGTGAATTAGTGCCCCTCTACTGATCATCAAGCCCCCACTTCACATTTGCATTGCTCCCCCCAACTTCACCTTCGCACCCCTACTTAATTTTTCGCTCCCCCCGCAACCACACAAGTATCACATTCATAACATCACTAGTAACATTGTATTCAATTATCGAGGTTGTCTGCATAACAACAGCAACTATGGAAGGCCATTATTGCAATAATCACTCAGAATATTACAATATCCTGCTTGTGACAGATGATGTTGCTGACAATGGCTTTCAACCCTATTTCTGTTTGAAATCAGGGGTGGCGCCAGCGAGGGGCCAGACCCCCCTCCCCCGGTCGGGGAGAAGAAGCACAATTCGTCGGGGAGAAAAAAAATTATATGTATTTTGTACATATTAGTAGACTCTAAAATCGATTAAATAAGCCTTTGAAACACTTAAATTGTTAATATTTTTGCCCCCTGGACCACTTTCAAAACCTTTTAATCGATGCTCGACCACGCCCACATAGCTTTCGTCGGGGAAATCTGACCCCTCGTCGGGGACCCTCCCCCTGTCGGGCAAATGCTGGCGCCACCCCTGTTTGAAATCTGCATAGTGTAGTTACCAGCCAAAAAAAACATGCCACTTTGAAACCTTCAAATATTAAGAAACTAGTTAACTATAGTAATGCTGCACATTGAGCAACTTTATTGATAGGTAGGTACTGCAAGTCACAAATATTTATTTAAAGTTAGTATAATAGGATAAATGTTTTTTATATTGATGTTTAGATATTTATTTACTCACATTGTGTTTTTTATTCACTTAAAATGTTTTTAACCAAATGCTTAGCATTTCTCTAAAGAACTATTTAAGGAATTATATTTATAATCATGTAAGGAAAATTTCAAACATCAAAAAAGAAAAAAAAAATGAAAATTTGTTTTACTGTATTTTCTTTCGAAATTCTTTATACTTATCCAAATGTTTTGTTTGAATGTATACAGTTCTGGCTCAGTTTACTGTTGGGATTATGCTTTAACATTTTTAATTTTCCTAATTTTTTTCAAAAATATTTGTTACGTAGCATTCCATGTGTAGTCAATCAAGCTGTAGCTGTGGTGGTTAAGATGTTTGCCTTCCAAAATCTTGTCAGAAACCTGATTTTTTCCATTCTGAACTTCATAATACTGTGTAGTTTAATTTTGATGTTTACTTTAAAAACATTTTCTATGTAGTATTTAAAATGTATTTATTGAATTGTTTTCATATTGATTGTTTTATTATTATTCTGGTATTTTAGTATTCTCATTTAGGGACCACAGTGGAAATAATTTGCTTTTTGTACTTTTCTGTGTTTTTATCCTTGACTGTTTTTACTTTTGATTACTTTCAGAATGAATCAATAGTAAAAATAAATAAATTCCTGTAACTAAAAACAATCATATTCATATATCAATAATATTTTATTATGAAAAGTGTGAATTAGTGCCAAAGGCTGTACTCATTGACCTGGTGCTATACCATGAAGCAAAGCAAAGTGCTTCATCTACTTGTGTGCAAACAATTTAATACATAATTCCCTTGTACTAACAATTATTATTTATACATTTATTCCTCTTTACATTCATATACCATGGAGTCGTAGAAAGATATAATACTGTAGATTGGGTTATAATTTGAGAGAAAAATAATTTGGAAAATGTTTTAATTGATTTGTCAGATGTTTAACCAACATTTGTTTGTTTTTTGTTAACCAAATATTCTGATGGAAAAGTCATTTGTTCTGGATGTTAAACAATGGTACTCCTTTATATTTATGGGTCTAGGCCTAAACCTAACGATTCATTTTGTAATTTATTGGTCTATTTTCGTACATCCGTAATTCAACTACGGACGTTTCGTCGAATTTGAGAAGTCTATTGTTGTTATTGTTATATCGGAGAAATGCAATATGGAGGTCTGACTGCTTATGTTTCCAGAGAAAATTTAATTACATATCTATTTCTTATATTCCATTATTGAATTTTATATTTAAATTTTTTAGTTATATGACCTCTATTTAATTTAGATTTGGATTTTAATTTAATTTAATTTGAATTGCTAAATATTTAAAATATTAACAGTAAATTTGAAGCATTAAACTATGCCAAACTTGGTGTCTTTTCTTTTAGGACTAATTCTCAAATACAGAGAAACGATAATTTTTTAACATAGCCCCTTTATCTTGTCTAAAATATTGGAAGAAAGTAACCATTTAGTTATATGAAATTTATTTAATTTAGATTTTAATATTAATTAATTAAACTATGGTACAGTATGCCAAACTTGGTGTCTTTTCTTCTAGGACTAATTCTCAAATACAGAGAAACAATAAAAAAATTTTGACATAGTCCCTTAATATCTTGCCTAAAATATTGGAAGAAAGTAGCCATAGTATTAAAATAAATAGTAGGTTGTCCATTTGATTAATGTGAAAATAGGCAATATACTACTAAGTATCAGGAATTTATTTGCGTTCATGACAGATCATTTTCAGTATTTTTAAATGTCATTGTTTTATATATTATCTTTAATAAAATTCAAAAGGTTTTCATGAATTTTGTCCTTTTTTTTTTTTATTGAAATGTGTACATTGAACAAGCAGCTGCCACAATTAAATACAGGAACAGCGTTTTTATAAAAAATATTGAGATATTTTATGTGATATGTAATCTTTGAAATAAATGCATTATAATATACTAAACATATTCTACATGCTTAATATTACAAAATCCTATGGTATTTTTTTTTCAAAATAGTTCAATAAAGATAATGAAATCTTTAGAAAACTCACAGTACAAAATGTTTATTCATATTAATAAATTCTTAAATTATATCCTATTTCTTTTGTTTTTATAAAGTATAAAATCTCTAGTAGTACACCCATAATATTATTAACATTATTGGTCAGTGGCTAACTTGGTTACCTGGGAATAGCTCCCAGCTCTAATGCCAACATCACCTGATCCATGAAAATTCCTCTCCCACAACACCGCATCCCTAATCAATTGTACAACCATGTCCTATTACTGTATATGTTATGTTATGTATATTGTTCGGCAATTGCTCATTGTCTAAAACAATATATATCTATAGATTCATATCAAATGTCATATCAATGATATAAGAAAATTCCTGTATTTATGCAAATAAATAATAAAAATAAGAAAAATTTAGTGTACAAAATCACTATCAAGTCATGATGTGTCCTGGTGTACCTTGTTAGATGGTATGCCAGGCAAATTATTCTTAAAATTATGACCATACACCTTCTGTCGTATAATGCATATTTCCCCTAGATGCTTCACGTTATATATTTGACTCCCGAGGAGTATTTTAAAATATTGCAGCTAGTAGTATAATGCACTGAAACTAGATCTACACGATACTCCTGAGAAGAGAAAGACAGCAGGGACAAAGTGTTTTAAATTCTGAAGGAGGTGTGCAAAAAACATTCAAAAATTACCTTATTCCCCTAGTTTATCGCTCTTCAATTTCTCATCGCATTTAGCAAAAGACCACGGAATGAAGACGTCATGAAATGTAGGCGTAATTTAGCCAATGAGTAAAGAAATGAGATGCCACTACTGTAATTGTACCCGTATACTCTGAATAATAACCACATATATTCAGATGCAATATATCTACCTGTTATTTAACCACTGACCAAAAAGTGTACAGATATTATATGTACCCCAACTCTGAATATTTTGGTAGTGATAAAACTAGTAATGGCAGTACAACACTATACTCGCATTTTAATAGTTATATTTCTAATGGTAGTATTGAGCCTGGAAAGACATTGCATCGGCAGAAGGTTGTCAGCACAAGATCACAACGTGACAAGTTGCATCCAATAATAGGGAGGTTTTAATTGAGAACGTACAACGGGAATGTAGAACGGATTCATTCATCCATGCTTTTGTTCTACGTTCTACTTTAAATCAATTTAGATTTTTTACAATGCGTACATGGATATGTCACAAATGCGAAAGACTGACACACCAATGTTTAATACAATATAGTCCATGTTCTGGCCTGAACGTAGATTTGGCCGACAACAGATTTCACGAATGTAACCCACTGAGTTCAGATATGCGCAGTCAAATTAACATTTCTAAGTCATTGCAAATCAAAAGCTCCCTAATGGCTTTCCTATACTACCACAGCAGATGGCATCTCGTCAAATGCTAACACGGAGATGGTCTAGTCAGATACAGTGTTTGCCTAGCTTTAGCTTTATTAGGTTTACTATAGATATTGCATTATTGTACTACTGTACTATTGTGCAGTCAATGTCTAGTTGTGTTTTACTGTAATTAGAATAAAAACTAATTACATCTCTATTCAGAATCTACTCTGAATCAGTTGCAACCTTACCAGATTTCAGCTTACTAACTTCCAATCTATAATTAATGTTTTAGTAGATGAATAAGGAAGGTTTGTTTGTTATTGGTCATTCTGTTGTCATGGTGATACTGTACTGTTACCAACAGTGATTGCTATATTGACACATTTGATTAATCGCCATTGATTTGTAATGCGTTCAGAACCTGGAAGTGTCTCTTCCAAACAACAAGGTCTTTGTCCAATCAATTGGTACTTGCATTCTCAGTCGCCAACTTCCGAGTCGTGTCAGGTAAGCTGATCGCCATAGTAACCAAGAATGAAATCCTAATTTTAATCATGAGAAAAAAAAAAAGAAAAAATTATCTTTAAGGCGAGACTTTTTTTTTTTTTTCTTATTTAGCAAATAGTTTTTTCCAAAAACATCCAGATGGAGGAGAAAATAAAAATAAAATTTTATTGGTGAATGTAAACAGTGTAGTAATGTGATGGTTAGGCGATACTTTTTTATTCCTTGTTTCGCGAACCTATTTTTTAAAGATCATCTGAGGAGGGTGGGAACAAAAAATTTGTTTCCTTATTTAGCGAATAGTTTTGCCAAAACCCCTAGGTGGATGACAAAATAAAAATAAAATTTTACAGGTGAATGTAAACAGTGTAGTAATGGGATGAATAAATGCTTTAAATTTATATAACTAGGTATGAATATACTTATCTTTAGAGATTTCAAGGCAGTGGAGCGTGTAATAAAAATAAAGAAAAACTTTTATTTTTTTCTGAAATTTCCATTTTTTCGTGGCGGCAGGCGCGTTAATAGGCCAAAAAAATAAAAATTTTTTTTTAAATTTATCATTATTTGCATCATTATTTTTATTTTCCATGTTCGCTGAACATGGAAAAAAAAAATCTCGCCTTAAATACTTTAAATTTATATAATTAGGAAGAAATATACTTATTTTACTTTTGGAGACTTAAGGCAGAAGCGGGTAAAATAAAAATAAGAAAACGTTTATTTTTTCTGAAATTTCCTTTTTTTGTAGCGGCGGGTGTGCAAATTGGCCAATAATAAAATTTTATTTTTATTCAAAATTATTTATTATTGGCAGGCAGTGTTCCCTACACAAGGTATAAAAAACAATCTAATCAAATGCTTATACAAACAATGAATCTTTTAGTATAGTAGTGTATGAGTTCAATAGTATATGACTGAAAAGGTATATAGATGCAATAGCTTGATCATTTCCCCCTACATTTGCATCTTAATTCATTTACCTTGCGCCTTGACACCAGGTGTATCGGTGAGAGCCTTGTAGCTACCTAGATAAGCCAACATGCCCATATTCTTGAAAACAAAAGGCTTAACATTTTCACCCTTTCTGCTACACTCTAGACTCTCACAAAGGTACTTGCCTTGTCGTTCAGCAACCTGAAAGAAACAAGATGATTAAAACTATTATTCTACTCATTATTATTATTATTTTATTATCACCATCATTATCATTAACACTATCATATTAACACGTTGGCTGCCAGCGGCGAGTATACCCGCCCATAGGGTGTTGCTGAGTATACTCGTCAAAATCTGGGTAACATTCTATTGTTTATAACTTCTTTGTTATACATTGTAGAACCACAGACTTAACGGCTGGTACTTCGGGGAAGATACACCTAGGAGATAACGTACAAACAACGTATGTATGTTTGTTGTGGTTATGTTGCCGGTAGTACAAATGTAAGACTTGCCCAAGCCTTGCGTGATGCCCCTGGGCAGTGAATGATATGAGCAGCACGCATAGTGCACAGTACACCTGTGTAGTGTAAGATTTAACTGCGAAGTCCTATACACACCTGAAAATTGCCATACTCACCTGAGCAGTGCAGACCTCAACTCAGCAGTGCAGACCTCAACTCAGCAGTGCAACACTCAAATGAGCAATGCAGGACTCACATGAGTGCAGGACTCGCATGAAAAGAGCAGGACTTATGTGAACAGTACAAGTTCACCTGAGCATTCTAGGACTAACCTACAAAAAATCACATGAGCAGTGCATGGACTAGACTCACATGAGCCATCCGAGACTCACCTCAGCAGGTTATGACCAGTGGTGGACCATCAAGGCAAGCAAGGTATGCAGAGCATACCCTGGCTAAAACAGTAGTTTCTCAGTTTTACTTAGCATTTCTTAGTCACAATCTTCTATATAAACCTTAATTTTTGAGTGGATTACTACAGTTCATTGGAATAGCAAAGTTTTTCAATCTAGGATAAGTCACAGTCGGGCCTACTGCACCGTACTCTCAGCTGCTTAGAATTTCTGCACGGTGGGTTTTTAACATCGGCCAATCACATACTCAGTGAGTCAATAGGAGTCAGAGCATACCCTACAACACTTAAACTTGCTATTGTGACAACCGTGTGGTGGCGTCAGAATAGCCAATTTAAATTGGCGCTTCCAAGAGTATACAATACAATACAATATTTATTGGATAACACTTCTATAACAGTGGCACACGTTAGACAAATTCTAACGGTGCATCCAGAAAAGAACAAAGCATGTTCTTCTTCTCACAAAACTGTCGAACGGGTATTCTATCGATAGGCCTAATCTCAATAATTAAAGTTTAATAAATTTGCATACATATGAGTCGTGTAGAAGGAACTTTGAATTATTATTATTTGAATTGAAATTTGTTAAAATACAGGAATAGGAATTCTTTTTGAGAGAAGATACTACAACCATGCCGGTATTAAAAGTAACATACATTTGTACAGTATTTTGACTATAGAACGCAATCTGATTCTGTATAGTAGTAGGCTTACAAACTTTTCCTACTAGCAGGCCCTAGCATCAGTGGCGTAGGGGTCTTGAATGGAAGGGAGCTGATGGGGGTGGGAAGGAGGGGGATCGGTTATTAAATGAAGGGGCTAACTCGCAAAATAAGGTGATTTGAGGTGATTTTTAACTACTTGAGCATGACTTGTGGTGGCACGACTGGGGGATGGGGGAATATTTTCTTTCGGGAGGGGGATGCTTGCCCCTCGCACATCCTAGATATGCCAATAACAAGCATACCCTTCAATTTAACCTACGGTCCGCCTCTGGTTATGACTTGCATAAAATGTGCAGAACACACCTGAGCCATGCAAGACTTACATGAGCAATGGAATACTCACCTGGGCAGTGCAGGGTAAGCTATTGCCTTGTATATCAGCACAGTCACCAAGAGCATAAATAGAATTGGTCTCATCTCCCAGCACTCTCAATTTGTCATCTGTGAGTAACTGACCAGATGGGTTCTTGTCAAAATCTAGCATCTTCACAAATGGCCTTAAATATGAGATGAAAGAAACATTATTCATCAGTTAGACTTCGACATCTTACTGATGGCCATACCACGTTTATTGAGAAGGGTTTTTGAGGGGGTGTTTCTCCAAGGGAGATGTCTATTTGAGGGAGGTGTTCATTCCAAATGAGGCTTTGGAGTGGGAATTTATTTGAGGGGCATTTATTCAAAGCGGGGTGTTTATTCAAATAAATATGGTACTGTATATCTTTCAAGAAAGAGTTAAAATAAGTAACAATAATTCTATTCAGCTCTGGTCATATCTTACCATGGAGCTGTGGGTTGGTGGTTGAGGTGCCTACTTTATAACTGCAAGGTTGTAGGTTCAATCCCAAAGAAAGCAAATTGGTGTTCCAATAATAGTTAATAATTATAATAATATTTAATACCAATATGATTGGTAATATTTTTATGGATCATTAGGTCTGTACAGACAGTATTGTTTAATAAGTATATCTGTAGTATTAGTGAGAATGGTTGGTGCAGCTGTTGTTATTCACATTCTCAACATTAAGGTCAGGGCTTTGAACCCCTCAATGTGCATCTTAGAAGATGCTAAAAGTATCTATTGATATGTAAAATACTAGCTTAGTCTTATTTACCTAGGGGCTAGTCCAGTAGACCAAACAACAATACCACAAGGCAGAAATGTTCCATCTGACAGCTTCACACCATCTTCATGAACCTCTGAAACATTCAAAATACATCTATGAATACTCATATTATGTAAAAGATTTGCATCAAAATATGCATAATACAGTATAAATAACATCTACAGTATAATTAATTTTTTTTGTAAATTTGTTTTTGCAAAAGCAATAAAGTTCTGTATTCTGTAATAAATCAAAGTATTGTACAAAAATACATGTATCTTGTCAACATTAAAACATTTAAAAAAATTTAATTTACTTGTATGTAGTACAGTACTGTAAAAGTTCTTGGTCAATCGAAAACCTTAGTGCCATGAATATATATTATGCTCATAATGGTATATGCCCACACCTTTTACCTTTTGTGTAATTTTAATGCAAAATGCTCCCCCCACAAGTGTAAGCCCATCCCCCACCTGGACAAATGAAAATCAACACTGTATGCCTATAGTAAAAAAATCTTAATTTATAATGAACCTAGTATAAAATAAGTTGCACTGCAAACTTGGCATCAAACTGACAGGGTATCTAGCCTTGGCTCACTATTATTTGCAGTTTCTGGTGATCTGGCATTTTTAGGGGTGACCCCTAAAAATGAGTTAAGTTTATTGGGGTGAGTTTACACTTGGGAAAATATGGTACCTACACACTCACAAACCCCCACTAGATACCCACCTGTGACATGAGATTGCACTAGCTTCATCTGCTTTCTGGACTGGATTTTCTTCACAGCGTAGGCTTGCAATCCTTCGCTAAATGATGACAGAATTTTGTTAGCCTCAATCAGTGATACTGCCATCAGATCTTTCTCCTCACTGTACAGTCTTGATACATCCTAGGTAAGCATACCGATTACATTATACATTAGGAGGAGATAATAATTTCTTTTCAAAATGAATGCTGTAAATTTTGCCAATTTCTACTTTAAAACAATAAATAGGGCCACTGTAACATAAGTCTGTATCATGGGGTGTAATAACCGCATTAAATCACCTAAACTACGGTATAAAGCAAGCATGCTTTTAATTTATTTGTTTGAAATTCAAGTACAGTGTATGTGCTATACTATTTCGAAAAGAATCCCTGCTTATCTTAAAAGCTTCTTTTCGAGGCTATATTTGCAAACTAAAGAGGGGGCTTCAATTCGGGGTGTGCTTCTTCTTGAGATTAAGCCCATTGGGCTTCTATTCGGTATCAAGATTCAAGGTTGGTAAGTTGGACTAAGCTGCCATGAAAATGAATGTTTTCTGGAAAAGTTTTAATCTGTGGTTATATGAACAACACAAAACGCTTGTGTTGAAAGCTTTTGTCGAGTTGATAACTTTAACTTAAGAAATCTATGGTTGTTCAAAATAAATGTAATTTATGAGTAAGGCATTCTGTTGATGTTGAGAACCAAAAATAAGTTTCTTATCATAGTTCCAATATTTTATTTGCGTTACAAAATTATTAAATACCTCGCGTAAAAAGTCATACAGTTCTGCTCCAAACTCAACACCTGTGGGCCCGCCACCTACAATGACAATGTGAAGAAGCCTCTTGCGTTCCTCGAGAGAGATTCCCGGATGCAGTGCCAATTCAAAGTTACTTAAGATACGGTTGCGAATATTCCGTGCATCAGCAATCTCCTGGAAAAACAAAAACAAATTTTTGTCCATTACTTAGTATTTTTGTAGTTTGTATTTTACAGTAGTAATACACACATTTCTCATTGAGTATATTACTCATCCCTTGACCTACTTAAATTAATTATAATCAGCAATAACCATGATATTACTGGGTTGGGATTGGGATAACTAGAATTTGCTACAAGCACAATATCACTTGATAGAGGAATCAGGTATACTGTAGGTAACAAGTGATAGACATGGTATTTCTGAGCAGGGTTAGGATAAGGGGAGTTTACCACAGCCTTAGCATTACCTGACAGGGGAATTGGGTATCAGCTTGTTAGGGTCCAGGTTGCTAAGCCCAATGCGCTTATAGAAAAGAATAATTTTTGGCATTTTACGCTGTTCTCGAGATGTTTTACAATACATTACGGTGAAGTATATTTTTCTAAGACAATTTGTGTTTCTTTTTTTGTTGCAACAAGTTGTAGCCAATGTGGGTGGGGGTTATGCAATTTTAATATATTTTATAACATCTGATGCCCAGTACAGTGAGATGTGGAGCTTACACCCCCTGGCCCCTGCCTTGTCACTGGTGCCACCACTGACACCACCACTAGCAGTGGGGTTTCATCTGGAAGGATGCACATGAAGACACCTATACACTACCTTCAAGAATGATGTGTGTTCATAAACACCTGGTACACCAAAGGTGTTACTCAAAGCACCGACTGCTACAATAAGTTTGTCGTACTTAATTTTATATGCCTTTCCCAGTGTCAACACACTTTGGCACTCAAGTGTCTTCTCTTTCGCATCTATGCCAATGGCTTCTGATAAGTGAAAGTGGTCGGTCTTACGGAATCCAGTGTTCCTGACTGGTTCAATTATACTCCTGGAAAACAAATAATTTGTATCATTTCTGTTATTCATTCAAGCAAATTGATCAATCAACAAGTAATTAATTTATCCAATATGGAACAAGCTCAAAGTTAACTGTGAACAAACCTGAACTCAAGTGTGCCAACGGTTGTGCTTGCCAGCAATGGTGTAAAAAGAAAATGGTTCCGTGGACTGACGACTATTACATCGTAATGCTTCTTGTTGACATTTCGTAGTACACTGTAGCCACCCCAGCCAGTTCCTAGTATAACTAATTTTTCTCGTTGCACAGTGGAGTTGATTGATGCTTGCTTATTGCTTGAGGAATTAAAGCCTCTTGGTAAATTCTGTGTTTGGAATGTATAAATGCTTGACATATAGCGAAAGAAAAGCAGTCTTCTTGTGAGATGACCTGTCATTATGCCATTCAACCAGGTTTCAATCTAAAAGAATAAAAGTTTTTTACATTAAAATAAAAAAAGAAAAAGAAAGAAATGTGTTCCTCTACCTGCCTGGTTCCTTTTTTGCTGAACTTCCAATTTTATCAACTATAATATCGTTTTGCTTACCTTAAGTGAAAAAAGGAGGCAAAGATTATTACTCATAGAAACTGCCTCCACTCCTGGAATACATGTGAATATCGTAGAATCATTTGAAGGAGTTAAATGATGGACTGTCAACAATGTAATGTGGTAAAGAATTCCATGTATTAATAACTCATGTGTCAAAGAGTGAAGCTCTTGTGGGAGTTTTAAATCTACGCTTCTAGAGTTTGGATGGATGACCATATGTAAAATTCCCCCCTGAAATACTGTGTAATGTAAAGAAATCAGACATACCTACAAATGTTCTTTTAAATTTTTAATATTTCTTTTTCTACATAAAATAATGACTACTACAATAATATTAGCAGTCATTTTCATATCGTCTATTTACATTTTTGAATTGTTTAAGATTCGTTGTTACTAGCATTAAAACCTTGCCTAAGGAAGTCGGGGTGAGGGGAGGGGGAGAGTTGAGTGGGATTGCAATTAAGTCAAACCAACCAAGGAGTTGGTAAAAACTAATTGGAATGTTGTCATGTATTATTGTTGTAAAATTAAATCATAAATTATTAAATTAAAGAGCAAAATAAAGTATTCTTACAAACACATTACAGAGAGTATCGAGGCTTTGTACAGATGAAAGCTATACCGTAAGTTAAATACCGGGAAACTGAGATGCATGCTTAGGCCCCAGCCCTAGGCTAGTAGTACAGTACCTCTTCATTATACTGCCTCGCCGAAGGGAGGCTATCAACTCCCTCGAAGGCTCCAACAAAAAATGTAAACAAAAGGTGGGCGGACGGAAGCTCATAATTTGTTTATGTTGACTGTTAAATGTGTACAAACGGCGCTATAAGTAAATACAGATCGCATACACAATTAATAAAACGCTAGAAATATATTTACCTTTATTACTGCAGGAAGTTGTCACTATAACAACTCCCTGATTAATGTAAACTGTTGCGTAAAAACGGCACGACCAAATTCCATGAAGGCGATGTTTCCCAGAGAGCATGCGCAACTAGTGATGAGCTGCTATGATGGCCGGCACTGTAATATGAAGGGGTATAAGCTGGGAATTATCATATTTATTTAATAATATTAATATCAAGTATACAGAAGAAAATCGTCAGTACACAAAATGAAAAACAGGCCTACTTAAAAAAACAAACATATTACATTTAAGAACAGTATCGACCATCCCTTTTCTTTCCCTTCTCAAACTATTAGTACCGTAGTCACTGTATTTACTGTATTATTATTTATTTATTTCCGTAAAACCTCCTGAGGGCGCGAAGAAAGGCATAAAACTGCGTATCAAACAAGATCAGAAAGCAATACAATTTAAAGAGTGATAAAAAAATACTATCAAAATCGTTAATACATAAAATATATTGAATACTAGGCCTACCATAATAAACGAAAGTTATCTTTTAAATGCAACTTAACAAGTTTATTCATTAATACGAGAACCTATCCTTAAAGAGAGAGAGAGAGAGTAGCACTTAAACACAAGTGAATAAGGACGAGAAGTGGAGTTAATAGGGAAGTTGCGATCTCCCTATTACTGTACTAAAAAAAGCCTATGCGAGATAAAGGTCCAAAAAGCATTTTTATGACCGTTACAAGGAAAGAGTGCTCGGACAATAGGATACCGATTGCGGCCTTCGGGAGCTTATTTCAAACTTATCGCGATTATTATTAAAGAGATTCACTGAAAAGTCATTGACCAATTAAAATATGGGTTAAGATACTTGAGTTCATAAATGAATTTCACCAACCCGTTTTCGCAAAAACCCACACCCGTTGAAATTTCTTTAAACTTTTATGACAATTAGGCATATGCCTACCTTTCACATTTGATGATAGTCTTGGTTAAACACCAAGGTACGTAAGATTATCAATGAAAGAGGAAATAGCATTCAGAGACCAGAAAGGTTCAGAATTTAAATGGCTTTTACCAAAGTTTGAACAAAAAGATTGAGCATAAGCCTATAGGTGTTTATACACTTTACACTGTACCGGTATATCATTTTGCCAGAACAATATAGGCCTATTTACACCAACAATAAAAGACGCATGGTCATTGTGTGCAGGATTTCGCAAAGATTTAGACGAAATTTGCTGTCGACGCCGTTCTTTCGTATCTTAAATTTCACTGATTAAAAAAAACCAAAAAAACAAACAAGCAAATTAGTATTCGATAATGTAATAAATATAGGCCTATATAGAATTCAATATGTTAGGCCTACAATTAAGGCAAATGCCAAGAAAAGTTTGAAAACAAAAGAAAAATTACAGAACAGCAAAATCTTAACAGTGGATGTGGCCTTTTTTATTGCCTGACAAAACTCATAAATGGTACAACAAGTAATATAAATAAGTATATTTTAGGCCTACATAGGTAAAGAAAACAATTAATTACATACCGTAATCAAGTTGATAACCATACGTACTAAAGAAACACTAATGAAGCTATCATTGTATATCATGACCAAATTCTTAAATATAATTCATGTTATACGGCACAAAATCAAGAGATGACATCATTATAAATAAAAGTTGTTTGTATTTTATAATTGATATGAAATAAAATGTTGAATTGATATCATTAATAGGCCTTTTAATAAACGTGCTGTTACTTTTTTAATGTACAGACAGTAAATAATTACCTTAGGCACAACAATATTTGTTCTTTTTCTTGAATTATCTCTGGCGTATAATGACGGTCACCGGTTGAGCTGAGTGTCTGGAACCAAGTGACAATAAAGTTTACCACAACGTGATTAATGTTTTTATATAACATTTTATAAATATACCATTCAGTTGTTAATCTTTTTTTTCTACACTTAAACAAGTTGGCACAAGTAGGAACATGCCTAAAATCCAAAACAATGTGGTTTATTAATTATATACATTTATGCAATAGATATATATATTATAATTTTTCAGGACATATTAAAATATATTCTAAAATATCAATAATACGGATACTTTATGGTAATAATATTGCAGAAAAGTTACTGTTTTGTATCCGTTTTTGCAAACGATGAGGGCGCAGTAAGGTCAATTGTATTCTTCCGCGCGAGACAGGAAGATGAATGTAGATGACTGAATTGAGAACTGTTTTTGTAAAAATGGACACCGATTTATGTAGGATTTTCACTTGTCTTAGTTGATTTATGTCTCTATTGTGGGAACATATACCGAGGATTATACATACTTGATTGTTCTATTGAATATTTGTTGGGTTAAACTGTCAAGAATATGGAGAACGAGACGAAACCTCGTTCGAGGACCCGCCGTCGTCAAAGAGCTCAGGAGATGCGTCAGGCCAAACAGCAAAACCATAATGAAGGTGGAAGCGGGGACGAAGAGGAATCGCCGCCGCAAAGCAGAGAAAGGGAGAGAGGAGCTAGACATCGAAGCCTAAAAAGACACGAAAAGAAGAAGTCCGAGTCCTCTTCGTCCTCATGTAGCTCTGGGGAAGAATTTATAATAGATGGCTTTGCAGTCGCTGCATATACGAGTCTTGATGCTCTAGAGGTAAGGTCGAATTTTATCAAACATACATCATATTCATGTGGATGATAAAAACTTTTTTAACTGACTTTTTTTGCAGCTAATTGTAATGTATGATTCTTGTGGTTGAATACTGATATGTGGGTTGTTTTAAAAATTGTACTACTATTAATATTATTACAGTAGGCCCTAGAGGTCTATACTCACTAGCTAGAAGGTCTAAGTGGGCCTAATAAAATGCATGAAAGCTCTGAGAAACCCTATTGTACAGCAACAATTGTTAAATTTCTTTCTGCTGGTATTGTATTCGTCACCCTATTTTTTGGATTGAACTTCATGTGGCCAAACTATCCTGGTCCCTTTATTTACCCTAAAATAAAATCCAATGCGAACAGCCCTCGTAATGGCTAATGCTTTCCTGTCCAAGCTACGCCGTAAGTCAATCGTTCCAAGGAAGAATAATTTTGGCCTGCCTTTTTTAAGGAGATCAACATTTTTTTTATGAGTGCCACCTCAAAAGTAATTTGGTTCATCTACAGACCTGTCAGGGGTCTCACACTGGCTTGCTTGAGATTTCTTCTGGATTTGCTTAAGATTTCTTCTGGATTTGCTTGAGATTTCTTCTGGATTTGCTTGAGATTGGACCTTTTGAAAACTATGTGCGAGGTCACAAACCTTAAGGAAAATACAGTCAAGCGTTGATATGACATACAGCTTTACAGACAAATACATTGATACAAAGTGCCACTTTGATATCCCATTTAGTTTTCTTCAGTTTCTGCTGAGGTGGCGTCGAACACTGTACTGTAACGATCGCTATCGCCAATAGTCGTGTTTGTACATGTTGTGCTTGTTTGAGAAAATAGAGTAGCACATTTAAAAAATATAATTTGAAGAAATTCTGGAATGCGTGAGAATATATAGGCCTCGCGTGAGGCCGTGAGGTCGAAGTTAAATGTTAGATGTGTGAGACTTGACAGGTCTGCATCTACATTTAAATGTGTGATATGGTCTGGAAGCACTTGATAGGCAATTTACATGTGATGAATTGTAAATGTTAAAACCTACTGTATTTACAGTACTGGTATATTTAATTTCAATTGCAAACAGTGGTACTTTACTATTATTAGCCATTAGTAAAGTTATTTTTTGTCTTGGTCAAAATTCATCCAGTGCGAACATTTCTCCCTGTGTTGTCGACTATAATTGGATGCTGCACTTATTCATATGTTGTCGATAGTATTTGATGCCTTATTAATAATATTCATGCAATAGGACCATATTGAATTCATGATCTGTATATATGTTACTACTGTAGTTAGTCAATCCAAGCAGCTGTTTAAAGTCTCTCAATTACCTACAGTATTTCTTCACGTACAGTACACACAAGCAATTATTTTACATACTGTATTTAGCAAAGCATGTACCAGTTGGTTATATTTGTAAGGGTCGTTTATGTACTGTAGACTTTATTTTCAACGAATGCTAGTAGCCTGTGCATGTGCCTTAGTCCTTGGTTTTCATTCATATTTGTACAGTAGTTCAGCCAGTGCTACTGCAGCAGGTCTTAAGCTGCATTGACACGAAATCTGAATTTTCGGATCGTAAGGCGTACCGACCCAATCAGAAAATCGAATCAGAGTGTAAGAATAGAGGCGCTGACATTTGCAGCGCCATTGGAAATGCGGTCCGAATTTCGGTTCGTATCTGATGTGGATGCAGATTTATGCAGCCACAGTACTTTTTACAATCGATAGAGCCTACTTGACTATACATTCGCTGGGTGGTTAGTGGAAGCGCACTCCAACCCTAATATTAAGATAGTCAATTATAGTGAAGAAATGAAAGACGAACAAAACACTACAGCTACTACTAAAGACAAATGTGGTCTAGAAATGCAGTAAAAATAGCCTACAATATAGTAGTTGCATTGCAAAAATAAGAAGAAAAATAGAAGGGTAGTATTTGGATATGCACACTCTAAATAAATAGTTAAGTTTGAATTAAGAAATTTCACAATGATTTTGAAAAATGTCAAGCAATTATGTTGTTTGGTTTGTAGTTTTGAGTTATCAATCGAGAGAATTGCTTTTCTCCCTGAAAACTTGAACATGTTTGTGATTGATTGAAGCAAAAATCCAAGTAAACTCTCATGTTTAAATTTACTGTCATTTATGTCATATTTTATGCCTTTAAGTGTTTGATAGTAAATATCTCTGAACACTGTTAGCAATCGTAGTAGTGTTTAGTACAGTGAAGTATAATGTCTGGTGAATGGCTAGACAGATGCCACTGATTTTAGGCACAAGCTTTTAAAAAATGATATAAAACAGAGTGTAGTATGGATGATGGCTTATTGCAACTTACTCCATGTTGCCCTGTCAGCTGGAAAACTTGTTTAATATTTTGACAGATTTAAAAAAAAAATGATTATTTTAGCATGTTGCAATAAATAAAAGTCTCATTTTAAAACTATTAGTCCAAATTGCTGTTCTAATAAATTACTGTATAGTACAGTATACTGTGTAGAAAGTACTGTATTTTAAAAGTGTGAAATATTATACAGTACTGTATATTGAATTATTGCAGTTTGCTAGCATCACTTCACACGATCTTGTAACATTCATTGGATATCATTTCTTAAATTTCCTAAACATTACCACCAGTATAAAAACAGATATTTAGAACCCCAGGGGAATATATACACAACCTGATTTTTAAACTTGAGCATTGAGAATTATTTTGTTGCCATAGTTGCTGTTAATGTGGAAACCATTCAAATTCTTTTTCTTCAACATTTATTTAACCATAACATAATCATAAGACATAATATGTTTGAGTGAGAAATATGAAAATTAAAGTCAATCACATTTGTTAAGAACAAAATAATAGATATTAAAATTATGGTTTGGATCAGGTCTACTGTAGCAGCGTCAGCTTGTCTCAACCTGACCCATAAATAATAAAATAATAATAATAAAAATAATAATAATAAGGATAAATTAATCAAATAGATATACAGTACACTATAATACACATTAATAAATCAAGACCTATAAAGCACAAACCATAATTATAAAAGGTTACTGGTCATAATAATTAAAAAGATACATTTTTTTCATACGATTTCTAAAAGTTGGTAAATTATTGCAATTTATTACTGTAGTTGATCATCCAATTCATTCCATAATTTAGGGCCAGTTATAGTAATACAAAGATTTGTTTTAGTTAGTCTAGAAAACGGTACATCAATTTTATGAGGTTTTCTTAAATTATATCTAGGTGAATTAGAGATATTTGGTAATAAATTGGAAATTGATGAAGGTAATTGTCCGTTGACATATTTAAACATGAAAGAGGAAATTTGGATTTTGTGAAGATCATAAATATTAAGAACATTTAATTTCTTAAATAAAGGTTCGGACAGAGAATCAAGGGGGGATAAGGATATAATACGAATAATACGTTTCTGTAACTTAAGTAATTTGTCAAGATTGGTTGGATAATCGGCTGCCCAGACAATATTGCAATACTGTGTAAATAAGGGAGTACAAGTGAGTTATATAGTTTAATAAGATACGTTGCGGGAAAAAATATTTGAGTTTATTAATAACACCTATCGATTTAGAAATTTTATTTGCAATATATTTATGATGACTAGTCCATAAGAAGTTTTCATGAACTAAGACACCTAGAAAAAACGTATCATATTTCCTTTCAATAGTAATATCATTGAGATAAATATTACGATTATCTTTATCTAGCTTAATCTTTTTTGACGGCTGTGAAATAAAACATAATTTGTTTTTCTAGTATTTACAAGAAGCTTATTAGCAGTAAACCAATTGCTAATCATGGGTAACTCATCAAATTCCATAAACCTATTAAGAATGGAATATTTTTTTTAAATGGGATTTCTTGAGATTGGTGTCATTAATCAATTGGTAATTGACATTGGATTTTTTTATGATGCATTATAAATAATGTACTGTATTTGAATTATTACTGATCAATATTCTTTCCTTCCATTGTTAGTGTATTCTTAATATATGTTTTCATCTTAGACTTTATTAATTTTGATGTTAAGTTGGGTTTTCTTTAAGTTAAGTTAAAATGCATCATGATAAATTAATTATTCCATACTGTACAATGACCTTTATACCTAAAATTGATAATTCTAAGCAAAGAATTTGTGCATAAAATACATCTTTAAAATTTAGGTTTATAGTTTAAATCTAACTTTTCTTTATTCCTCAAGTGCATCATGTTCTGTAATCAACCTTTATGTTAATTTACAATTTACAAAGAATGTACTGGAGTCTTTAAATTTGTTAGTAGTATATCATCCTCATTTATTACACCAATTAACTAATAAAGAATCAACTAATTATTTGACAACACTATTCTGTTTTGGTAAAGGTATGAGATCGTTTCCTGTTTGTTATGGCATTATACTCAGAAGTAGTGTATTGTTTTTCTCTTTGTGTATTTTTCACATACTGTTGTGTATTATTACTTCAATCATGAAAATCAGATCCTAAAGTAGTTGATTCAGTTTTAAAATATCTCTACACTTATCAGAAAAAAAGGGGATTCTGGACATTATTATCATTGCCAATACGACAGAATCTTTAGTTTATCTGGAAGGCGGCAGTGTACCAGAAGAAGAGATTACCCCATGAATCAAGCAGTAAAATTATGTGTAGAAGAGATTACCTTACCCATGATTCAAGCAGTAAAATTGTGTGATGTCTCCATGGTCAATTTGCTTATCTCAACCACTTGAAAACATTCATACCAATTTCATATCTCCCTTGTGTCGTCAAACTTGACTCATATACACATTTTATTGTTCCTGGATGTACATCCGAACACAAGCACTTATCATGGCTACACTAAGAAATTGCTTGTTTCAATACTGATCCATAGGCCCTATAAAAGTTATTATTAGTTCCCTATCTAGGCTGGAAAAGTGATGAGGGAGGGAGGCTTTTTTTTTTCTTCTTTTGGGAAACCAATTGTCACCCTTGGGTTGTTTGCTGGTGCACTGATATTCAAAGTAAAACATGATTGAGATAATACAAACAATATCTATCTACTATTTTTAAAAGATGATAAAAATAATTTTTAAAAAAAATTGTTCAAAAATATATATTTTTTCTCAGTACCTAGAAGACATGCGCGTGAGGGTGATAAACTAATAATTTCTTTTATTGGGCCTTATCCTAGAATTTTTAGAGATATTCTTTAAAGTATAAATTAATGATCTTCTGATTATTATTCTGTACAGTCAATGAATAAATTAGGTTAGCATATGGTATAGTTTATGTGAACTCTTTCATTTTATTTTGGAAAAGAAAAGATGGCAAAACTTACAGCAGTACAATTGATAACCAGATCTAAATAACTCAAAAAGACGGTTTATTTTCAGTGGGGTCCAATATGAATGACAATTATTATTAATTATAGTATGCATGTGCACAAGTATTTTTAACTGAACTGATTGTTCTACCAAATTGTATTGCAACTATGAGGTATGTTTATACTGTCTACATTAGTCCATTGCCCTAACAAGTGATCCTGATAAATTTTTATTTTGGTGTGTCATAGGTTTTCTATGAGGCTTAGTGGTACTGTAAAATACCAAACATTATCATGTGTTTACATACCAGCACACCAATGTGTGTCCTCTTGTGTTTACCAATAACTATACAATATAACAGTACAAAGTAAGCCCTAAATGTCCTTGTGTGTTTACCAGTGTGTGCCTTATTGTACTGTGTTGTGTATACAAATTGTGTACCATAGTCTACAGTATTACTATTTATCATGTGTTTATCAACTACTAGTATATAAATCCCAATTGTAGGCCTATTAGTATTCAGTGTTACTTTTGAACACTATGTAATTTGATTGTTTATCAACGAATGGTACTTAAATCCCAATTACAGGTCTACATCCAATGTCACTTTTGAACACACTTTTTGGTTATTTATTGTGTTGTTTACTTACTGTTTTGTTACAATACCTGTAATAAAATTTGCTCAAAAATAAGTACTGTCTAAAACAACTGTATAATAGTTGTCTTAGACTTAAGTAATTCAATTATTTCAACACATTAATACCATTACATAGAAATTGTGATTGAATAAGTATTATGTTAAAAAAAGAAATTGTATCTGCTTTGGAATTCAGCAAATTTTATAGGTGGTTGGAGTTGAATACAAGTATCAACAGTAGAAAAGATAGTTCAAATGTTTATTTGTATTTTGATGGTCTACTGCTTCCTCATATTGTCCATACACTGTGGGCTTTGTTGCATTTTGATCTGATTGCTCTTTAGTAATACCCTATAGTAAGTGAAGGACGCAGATTTCTATCCCGGCAAGGTTGATGTTCAGTCCTTGTTTTGTATTCATTTCTACTAAAAGCATATTAAATTGAATGATATATTGATTAATTAACTGATGCATACATCAATTAAAACACCATTGTATTGTACAGTAAATGTCAAAAGTATGCAAATATAATTGTTAGTTACATTAAAAACATAAGTTTATTATTTTAAAAAATAATGTTTTATAAAAAAATATTAAGTCTTAAGATTCATTTGAAACTAATGTTAGAATGTTTGATACAGGAGCATACACTATATGAGTAAAATTATGACTTAAAGTTTATAGTGCTTGCCTTTAAATTCCAAACATTTAGGTTCAATTCTGTAAAAAATGCTAATATTTTAATCAAGTCTCTACAGTACACAATAATTTTACTCCATTCGTAAAGCCTCATAAAGAGACTTGGCTAGAGCATGGAGGGTCCAATTCAACACAGTATTGTATTGCAGCAATTCGATCTAGTTTCCTATTTAGAGGTGCTTTAGTTCCCTGAACATTGAGATCATAGGCAATCATGTACATTGCACTACCATCATGAATCTCTAGGGAAGTGTTCCAGTGGCGCTACATAAATCTCTTCACAGACTAATCCACTTTCCTGCCACAACCCATTCATACAAAGAAGTGTGTAATTCGGTCTTCTAGATGATTCATCTTTATTAATTATATTGTTTAAAATACAGTACAAAATATTAATGATGAAGTTCCCAACTCGGACCAATTAAATTTATTGAACCTGTGGAAGCAGTTGGCAAAAGGTTGTGGTTCGGACTCTGGCTGGAGGTGGGGAGGTTAGACACCTTCATTTGTACAAGTTGCTTGTGTCCTTAGACAAGGTACTTTATCTACAGTATGTTTGTCTCTTTCCACCCAGGAGTACAAGTGGGTACCTGGTAGGATCTACATACTGTAATACCATGCGCTGATTCTAGCGGCTTATGGGAGCTGAGAATGTGTTCCGTAGGTGTTTAAAGTGCATACGGTAGATGCAGTTTATTGCAATTAATTATTATTATTATACTATGATTGTGGTACAATATTTCATAATTTTTTATGGCAGAATAACTATATTATTGATCTTACAGTATAGTACAGTACATTGATGAATTAATAGATGACAAAAGGTCATTGAAAATAATCAGGGATTAGATACTGTAACACTGAACAGATATAGGTAATCAGTAATACTGTAATTTGTTGCAAAAAAAATGTATACAGTAGTTTAACATGTAAAACAGTAATCACCAGCTAATGATACTGAACATACTGTAAGTACAAGGAAACAATTGTACTATATACTTAGGGGGCTATAATAGTATCCAGCTCATCTTAATGGTACATTTGAAACATAATGTTACTGAATGTATATAGCAGTTAGACTAGAATTACATGCTACAGAATTTTAATAAGTTTTTTATAGCTTACCTACTTTTTTCTGTATAGGATAGAGAACATTTATCACCGCAATTAACAAGTATCTAGTGTATATGATACATTCAATTATACACTAATCCAAATGCAGTAACAAAATTATTCATCTTTTGCTCATAAAGTTAATTATAGTTGTTAGTTAAATTCCTCTTCCGTAGTTTAAAATTGCTCTATCTTATTTTGAACATTGCTTTGATGATATACTTTAGCCTATGTATAGTAGTTTATTATTTAAGCCTATTTCCTTAGAAGTGTACGGTACAGTACAGTAAGATACAACAGTGATACTGTTATAATGCTACCTGTGTGTCTATTGAATTTTGCATCCACAGAGAGATACACCTGTGTGAATAATTTACTATCTGTAGACATGTATTATACATGTATACTGTTACTACAAGTCACCTACACTTTTTGAAAGAATTTCTGAATGTACTGTACTCTCTATGTTGACCTATAAACTTTAAAAAAATAAATTTTTAAAATTAATTAAAGGATATGTTCAGACACAACATGTTTTTCGCTAGGATAATGTTAATCGAGTGGTGTGAACTTGTGCGTGGCGTAGCGAACGCCAGTATTAATCCACCAACAGACCCCAGATTTAAGTGTACACCACTGAGTTATCACAGTCATGCATCAACGATTTTGAACTCACAAAACAGGAAATAAAATGCACGATTATGAATACAAATATTTTGCGCAGATACTTATTCTAGCGTTGGTTAATCACGCAGTCTGGACATCACACTAGTTACGTCACGGATTAACATATGCCCGACGTTAGATACGCCTTGTGTACAGTATTTATCAGGTCTGAACGTAGCCTGAACAAGATAATGGTACTATTACAGGTAGCTTTCAAATTTAATATTTAAAATTAGAATAAGAAAATATTTTTATTACCAAGTCAATTAACAGAGCTCTATGTAGTTTTATTTTTGATTTAGAATATTCTTTAATTTGGAATTCTTTGATTTAAGTTGAACATTTTATTTTGCTTTATTGTTTTAAAATGGCACCACACATCTTTGGTTGCAATTAATTACTGGTGAGATAAATTTGATATTTTATTTGATACAGTTTCTTTATCTGATAAAATTATTTTTTCGCACTGTAATTTCCCTGCAAGTGCAGTACAGCTACCCATTACAATTATTGTGTTGTAACATTTACATATGTAAAGCCTAGTAATAATGTTTATGTGCAAACTAAATAAGTACAGCTGCACTTACTGTAGCCACTTAAACTATTTTTTTTAGAAGCTTTAATGTCAAGCTTTTTCAAGAGAGGTGATTACTTAAGAACTTGCGTTTTTTACAGATTATTGGAATGCCAAAATAGTATCATGATACTTGTTGCAATGATATTATTATACATTTAGAAATTGACTGTTTCTTCTGAGTAAATGAAGCATAAATTCATTGTGGGTATAAATATAATTAAGTACCACATTGTTTATTCAAAATGTAATTAGATCTTTACAGTAATAAGTGCCACATCGTTTGCTGTAGCAAAACAAAACAAGTTTGGTGAGGTGCTTTTCGAGAGCTGTGATCATTCGATCTTTTATGACATTCAGTGATCTGAAGTGCTATGTGCATTGACGAAATGTTAATATTAACAACTCTTTGTAAAACAAGATGAATGTTTATTAAGGTTCTGTTGTTATGAATTGAAGCCTCTTTGCATGACTATCCTTTCCAGCTGCTTTTTTGACATTGATATTGTAATTGATTTATTTTTCTTGTAATCGTATCAGTTACAAAGACCATGTCATTGTGCATTGCTATCTGTCATAAAGAATGTGGTGTTTATGTAGAAGGTTAAAAGAAAAAGGAATAAAAATTTCATCATGTTGTAGGCATCCTACTGTATATTGTTTGACTCATCCTGTCACTCTGAATAACATAACCTGGGTAATCTCACATAATTTTTTCTTCCATTGTAAAATAGTAATTTTGTACATTTTGAATAGTTTTTGATAAGGCCCAATAAAAAAATTATTAGTTTATCACCCTTGCGTGCATGCCTTCTATGGTACTGGAAAAAAAAAAAAATTTTAATTCATTTAAAAAAAAAATTTTACTTATTTATTTTTTTCATTTATTTTATCAACTAGTTAGTAAATCATGTTTTACTTTGAATATCAATGCACCAGCAAACAACCCAAGGGTAATATTTGGCTTTAGCAAAATTAAAAAAAAAAAAAACAAACTTCCCTCCCTCATCACTTTTCCTGCCCAGATAGGGTGATAAACTAATAATATTTTTTATAGGGCCTAAAATGTAGTTCTAGTAATTTTCCTGTTGGAAATTAAAGTACATATCTCCAAAATCTACTTGTTATTTATTTATTTAAATATGTTTTTATTTATACTGTACAATCAAATTAAATCTTAATAGGAAAGTGGGAAAAACAGAAATGCAGTTCTCAGGGGTTGTCCATTGATCACCACTTTGTCGCATTCCATTTTATAGAACATATTACAGTATTGATTATTCGAATGAATTACAGAACTTATGACCTTTATACCTCATAAAATTCTTTAATTACAATCAAAGTTTGAAAATAAAATCACTTGTTATTATTATTCATTATCAATATCATCACCAACATCAAGTTTATCATTATGATCATTAAATACATTTATTTTTGTTGTCCTCACCACCATCATTATCATTATGATCATCATCCAAGGTTGTAGCTGTAGACAGAAAAAACTGAGGGTGGGCGATAGGTTTAGACCGGGCGGCAAACTTCAAGGCTAGGTGGCCCCGCCCACCATACATCAACTGCATGCAGTACCTGATCATGAGTTTCTTTTTATATCTTGTTACTGTTTTAATCATTTTAAAATTAAGTTAGAGCTAAATACCTTTAGTTGTTTTAGTCCAGATGTATTGTAATCTATTTAAAATGTCTCCACATTATAGTACATTACCATCATTAGCAATTAGTATCATCATCGTTTGTAACCATTGGCACTAGCAAAATGTTGGCATCCGTCTTATTACCAGCATCATTACCATGCCTTCATTTGCACAATGACTTCAGCATGTAGATATTCACTAGCATTCATTCTTTTCATTGAATAACATTAAATCTATTGTAGTATTCATTTCAATTCTATATCTGTTGCCATACTCCCTATCATCATTCCTCATTGTAAAATTGGCTCATCAGACGAAATTATTTATCAATTAGTATGCTATGATGAGTGAACTTTTTTATATGTAAATTGAAGACAAACATCACTTCACAGCCCAACACATTCTATTGACACACAAGCTTTCGACCACACAGTGGTCTTCATCAGGTGAATGTACAAATAGGATAAAAATATGTCATACAGTATGAATAATAAGGGGTAGCCCATGTGCTAGTAAAATTTGTTAGTCTGTAAAGTGCTGTTTGTTTTCAATTTACTGTTTATTAATATAGACCAAACATGGCTACCGTTTTTTACAAATTTTATTTGTGTATTGATTGAAACTGTTGATCCAGCAAAGCTAAGCTGTTTTTAGTGACACTTGATGCACTTTCGATACAAAGTATAAACTACCTCAAAGAATGCATTTCTATCTACATGTAAATTGCAATAATATTCATAAGTACTACATTGTAGGTAGAATACCATTTACTCGTTTGTTAATACTAAAAAAAAGTGTCAAACAGTCTCTCTACAATGTTCAATATGGCAGCATCACCATCTTTAATTTGTTTTTAAAATTCTTTCCCACAGACCATCGATAAATCAGCCTAGGATCGAGAAGCCAGCACATAGTTGATCCCTAGCCTGCAATGAAAACTAATTGAAGTTCAGTGAACTTTCAATGTAGTTTAGGCTAGGAATATTTGTTTATGTTACTAACGCTGGTTGTAAACGGAAAATTTATTCACATCAAAGAGGCAGCTGTTGACAATAATTACTCATAGAAGAATGTTTAAATAAAACAAAAAACAAAATTGACAATCTATCACCTTCTCATTGGATACATTTTATTTAACATGATAGATTTACATTCAATATGGCATTCTCAGTCTGTGTAAAAATGTAGTTTCCTTTCTATGATCAGTATTAAATATTTATTGTCCCTGTTGGAATTCGAACCAATACCCTAGTTTGTAATGGAAGGATTATTCATGATTTCATTATTTATAATAAGGAGTTTGACGTTTATTTCTTGCAGTTATACATAATATAAATATTCACTTGTTTTATTTTGACACAGTATAGGTAGGATTTATTTCATGGTTTATTTTTGTTGATACAATGCATTTTAATACATTTTTATCTATACTTTTATGTTGCTGCAAAATATCTCTCAAAATTTATATTTATTTAAGATAGTTATTGATCATTAACAGTTTACCCTACATACTGTACATGACTTGGTTGACATCAAATTATACTTTAATTAATTTATTAGGCCTATATACTGTACATCCTATGAATCCATGAAATATACAGAGTACTGAAATCTACAAAAATGTTTTTATCCTCTTTTTTACATATGATACAAAATCAATAATTTTGTCAGACGTATAGGTGTAGTACAGATACATAATTTAAGGTTTCTTCTGAGTTTGAACAAGTATCAAACTAAATTCAAGGCGGTGATTTAAAGAAAACAACAGGCTACAACTAGTGTAATTCATTTTATGGCAATTCACAATTGTTTACACCATCAACCAAAAGAAATTACTAGTTGATTGCTACTTTCAAATAACCAGCAGCTCCTGCAGCTACCCTAGAGAATATTACAATGTCACAAACACCAGTTGTAGAAAGAAAGGTGCTTGAAACTGAACCCCAAATTAAATTGCACAATTGAGTGGATTTCTGACTTCTAGCTCTCTAGCCTGATCAGCCCCTGAGGATTGTTTAAGCCTAGCCACAGCTATGTGCTAACAAAAAGGTGAGTAAAGAAAGCCATGTAGCGGAAATGTTACTCACGGGACATCAGCTTGCGAGATGCTCCCAAGCAAACAGTTTCTCTTCGGTAATCAAATTAGATTGACATAGTCTGAGCTTCAAAATAATGATATGAAGGTCTCTATTAATACCTAGTTTTCTACATTTTTTGAATTGTAAATGATTATCTTTGTATGCATGATTGTGTAGACTAGATAGGCCCTTTTTAAAAAAGTTTCATTATAAGGTTTAAGGAATGGAGATGTTTTTAGTTGTGCGAAAAAAATCATAGTACTTCATAATATTTGAACCCAGAAACTTGGGATTGAAAGGATGGCATCTTTACAGCTTTATTGATATTCAGTGTTGCTGTTTTTATTATTAGGTTGAATAATGCACTATAAAGCTGAATATACATTACCTGTACCGTAGAGGTCTAGTGCAGTACTGTACTACCTGCAATGATGTGATTTTATTCAGACTTTTAGTATAGTATGTCAAATTTAGCCATGTAGTAATGTTTTTACATCCAAATAAAATGAAAGGAAATCAAATGAATAAGAAAAGATAATGTGACTTAAATAGGTACTAAATTATGATGTTGAATAGGATGTGAGGCTCAGTTAAGGTACTGTGAGATTGTGTATGGATACTGACATAGTTTTACAAACCCAATTAACGTTTGAATATGAATGCATTTGTATAATCTATATCTTTTAGTCTCTAATGCTAATAAAATTGCCAAGGAAATATTTCTTTTTAGTTTTTCTTAGCATGGAGTAAAAATGTTTGTTCTTTAGTGGTAAATGCTCAGCAGTGTGTTATGTGTGAGAAATTGCTGAACAGTTTTAAAAACTGTCCATGCATTATCTGTACACATGCACAGTTGACTTTCTGTCTGTAAATTTCTACTGTCTGTAAATTTCTACTCACTGACAAATTATGTTTCATGTTTATGTGCGATGATTTAATTCAAAGTGTAGGTTGCGGTAATACAATGAAAATTGGAGAAAAATCTGTAAAATGCAGTTCAAATAAATGTTAATTCGGATAATCAACTATATAGTAAGGCTACAATTACAGTATGTTTGATGTTTTGGCCTACAGGTAGTCTCTACTACTGTGCCAAGGCATGACAGTACCTGTAGGATGATTAAGGTATTTTACGATCAATTCTGTTTACCAGTGTTTTTCTAGTTCTACTGCATAAGGCCTGGCAGTATTGTCGGCAAACCATTGATGTTTGCAAGCCTAGCATAGGTAGTCTACGTCCAAATGTATAGGAATTTGACTCGACCCCGATTTTATGTAAATGCCTTTAAGCCAATATATCAATGTAATTGAGGATTTCTTCTTCAATGTAGAGCTGAATAAAGCAATAAAGGGCTGATTAAGGTAATATGAGGCTAAATAAAGGTATTGCGTGGCTGAATTAGGTTGTAAAAGAAATATAAAATAAAATATTATATTATGAACTAAAATTACAACTGTTAAGACAAATGTTAACCAGTTTTTTTTATCAGCACTAATTATTATAATGTGTTAATTAACAAGGTACTCTAATGATCAAATGACCAGATGAAAGAACTCCACTCCCTTAAAGCCTTATATTATATCCATAATGAGACTATCTATGTAGAGAATCTTGTGTGTTTGTCTTGTAAAGGAATTGCCACTTTAAAAAAATTGCTTAGGCAAATCCTTCACTATTGTGCCTAAAGTTGAATAGATAAATAGATGAAAGTTTAAAAATAATACTTCTTAAGGCCAAGTAAAAATATAAAGTAGTTTCTTGCACTAATATTTTGAAAAAAAAAAAACGAAAATGAGGGCACTTTTTTATTTTTTAACTCCAATATGGCAAATACAGAAAATAAATAGTAAAAAAGCACTAGACATGATTTCCACTATATGTATCCCCAACTAGGAACGATCGAGAGAGGAATTTTACTGATGTGAGTTAGCCAGATTTTTTTACATTTTGTAAAAAAAAAAAGAAGAAAAATGGTGAGGCTGAGAAAATTGATGCGTGAGGGGACGAGAAACCAGTAATTTTTTTATATTTGGCCTCAAATAAAAGTGTTTAATATTAATAACTACTATTTAAAAAAATGAAAAGCTTGTGCATTGGATGTCAAAATTGTCGTAAAAAATATCTAAAGTATTCAAGATCATGTCACTGGATATAAAAATAAAGAAAAAGAAATCTAATGGAAAATATAGAATACCAGATCATTCCTCTTCAGAAATATGAGACAATTTTGCAGTGAATATTCAAAGTACTTTGAGTATGTGTTTTTTATGTCAACATTGTCTAAACAAGAGACTGTTTCCTCTTCGTTTGATTTCTCATCAGGTATTGATTATGTGGATGAGCCATTCACTACTGCATACTCTGACCTAGTTGTTCATGTATACAGTACTGTAGTAGCATACAGTCTTCTCCATGTCATTTGCAACTTCATATTAAAGATTATTTCCAAGTGGCTTTAGCGCAAACCTCTAAAATTGTGTCTACAGTAAAATGCTTTTGTAACAAGTCTGATATTTTTTTTTATGTACAATATTTTGTTTTTATAAAGAAGTATTAATTAAAATCTACAGTATGTTGAATATTAAATTAATTAGTATTTATTGTTCGTGTTTTATTTTGCAAATACTACATTCATGTATATTTTGATAACATTTTAAAAATAAAATTTTGAATTTCTATTTATCCAGTATCTCCTAAATTTTATATTACATACAGTACTGTATTGGTAGAAAAAGCTCAACATTATATTCATTTGCATTTGCATCTTTGAAAGATAAATATTTGTTCAAAACTGGTAAGTTTTAAATTCTCTGTAAACCAGCTATTTTTGTAGACAATTATACTGGTAAAAGCATCTATTTATAAATGCTGCAAAAGCCTATTATTAATAATTTTGGTTACTCAATAAACAAGGCATGAAGTGTAGCTAAATGCATGTTGTCACTTTGGAATGTTTTTGTAAGCTACAGTAGCTATTAAAACAAACAAAAGCTATGTTTATTTTTTTTAAGTCAGTGTGTGTTATTTGCAATTATACATAGGCCCACTGTACCTAAATTCTTCTCTCAGGTGTTTGTGAAAAATATGTATTGTACAAACACATTTGGTTTGAAACATTATACAATGTAAATCTGGTTTGAAAGAAAAAAGATACTATGTTATATTTAGGCTTTACATTCCTTTCCACTTGTTCTTTGTTTTCTATTAATAGTTTTTGTTTGTATTGCTTGTAAAAATAACTTCAAAACCACCTTTGTGACTATGGTCATGTCCCGGTTCTATAACTATTTTTTTAGTAGAATTTAAAATTCTTGCTTTAACAAACAAATTAAGGTTTTTGTCTTCTATGCCATTTTCCATAACTATCATCAATATACAGTATAATAGAATTTAAATATACGTTAATTATTTGAGAACATTATTGCCGAGGCCTCCTTGTGATCACAATATTAGGCCAAGTAACAAAAAATACTTGTTTCTCGTCGGGGGTTTTTAAAAAAGTTGGTGAGGGAGGCACTTGTTATTTGTTATTTTTGTACGCGTGTCAAAAAATACTTAAATACGTGTCCTGTCTTGATAGTAGTGCATGCAGTCACACACATAAAGAGTCGTACAGTAAAGCATCCAGAGGACATGACAACAAATATAAAAACACAAGGTACAGTATGAAATTAATTAATTTTTTTTATTGAAAAAAAAATCAATAAAAAAAAAATCAAAAATACCCTATATATTGTATAGTAACTGTTAATCTGATTTGCTTGT
>NW_022686322.1:2459747-2472807 GCF_011630105.1 Anneissia japonica
AAAATAAAAAAATAAAACATTTGTGACAATTTTGCATTTCATTTCATTTATTTTGAAAGGTAGAAAGTAAAGTCAAATCCCCAGTGGCACCAAGAGTCCGGGCCATAAAGGGAAAGTGCCCCGGGTCAGACGGGTCTGTGCCGCTAGTTATCGCTAGGCAAAGAAATAAAAGTCCATGAATCAGAAGGCTGTCCTTCAAGTTCAAATAAAGTGTGCAATGCAAGGCTACTTCAGGCGAAATATAATATTCCTGCCTTGATTGATACTGTACATGAATGGTCATACGATCGGACTATCCACTCGGAAAATGGGCATATGGCTCATAATGGTGAACAGGAGTCTGACGTAAGGATTTTTCGACGTAGGAATATGAGCCTAGGCCCTAGGCCTATGTAGCCTAGCCTAGGCCTAACTCATCGCGTCTATATTGACTGAACAAAAAGATCGGCCTGTACAATGTTTTAAGCTCTATAAATATGTTCATAATAGTCGGTTTGTAACAAATCTGCCTTTCGGAGAATTCTGAAGAACGTTTTAAGTTTACTACCTATTCCAAATATAGTCAGGTTTCCTATATAATAATTAATATAGTAGAGCCTAGGCGGCCTAGTAGTAGTAGGCCTAGCCTAAGTACTACTACTACTAGGCCAGAAGTGACTCACCATTTCATTGTCATACAAAACTGCTCCTCTGCTGAGTATAGCACCATAGAATCGTTCATTAAACAATGGTCATCGCTTTCTTCAAATGTTTTGGCCCACAAACATCGGAGAACTGCATTAGAGTCGGTTCGACTTAATTGTCAACACTTTCACATGTTTAGAAATCGTTTGTTTTGCTGTCACGCTGTCTCTAGATAGCCTCATTTTCAGTCGCGGTTACGATTGCTTCCGTGCGAAATTGCATTTGTAAACGCGTCAAAATTGATCTATAGTAACCACAAAATTTTCGTGCCTGAGCAGTTTTTTGCGTTGCTTGAGTCTAGAAAATGCGTCATATATCGCCATTTCGCGTTTTCAGACTAACAAAAAAAAACCAAAAAAACAAAATTTCGAAAAATAACAAATAACAAAAAAATCGACAAGGGCCCAAAAATCGACGCGCGCGGGGACGGGAAACAAGTAATTTTTGTTACTTGGCCTTATGGTGTTACGGGATCTAATATCTATGAAACACAAACTTAGCTCTTTAATGTTTCAGTATATCAGTAATAGTTTCTCTATTGCTAATTATTCAAGTATTAAAATATCAAATTTGATTTTGTAGAAAAAAAAAAACATTCTTATTTGATAGACTCTATAAAAATTAGATTCACATTAGAAAGGTAGATGTAGGCCTATGGAAATTTGGGACTAGATGAAATATTTTTTTTGGTTTATCTGAATGTAAGTAGGCCTACCATAAGGCCAAATAAAAAAAAATTACTGTGTTGGCCACGCCCAACTGATCCAAAATGTTTGAAATTGAGAGTCAACATTTTAGTTTTTTTTTTTTATTAAAGAAAAAATACTTTTCCTACCGACCTACCCATTTTTTAGATTTTTCCAAAATGTGGCCAACACAAGAATTTTTTTTATATTGGTCTAAATGTGAATGGTAGACATAGGTGCCATTGATTTAAACTAATTCAGAGGTTTTAAATGAAAGTTTAAATTTAGGTCAACTTATCCCCCTCTCCCCACCTTAATATGTGTCCCTGTGCAATTATTTTTTAACCATAATTTGCAAAATAAAATTAAACACTATAAAATAAAAATTGGGAATTGTATTTATTAAAGCAACATGTGCCCCTTTCAAAGCTGGATTTTCATATCCTATATTGTGTACTTTTAACAAATGCCTCACTATATTAACAATTGTTATAACCATAAAAACATAGATTACTGTAGTGATTGCTAATAATTTAAACAATTTTATGCGACCTGTAAGATGATGTGCCCTAGATAGTAGCATAGTTCATTAGCTCTAATCAGTTCTATTACTCTAGGTAATGTTTATGTTAGAGAGCTGTTGTCCGATTTCAACCAATCATAGTTAAGCAATTGAAGTATTAGCCATTAAGCTACGGACTTGAACACTACATTACACAAGGCTTATGCATTTACTTTCGTGTCTCGAATCCTTAGCCAGGAATCCAACTTATGATATTTCTTCATGTATGAGGGAATGCCTCTTGTAATATATTATTAGAATGATTGGCTGTAGAGAGTGCTATTTAAATGCTAAAATTAATTAATTAATTAATTAAATTAATTAATTGGCCCCGAAATACTGCGTTATTCTGTTCACACTTTTTTTTATTCAATTTATTTGATTTTGTGCTCTGCCCAAATACTTTTGTCAAATTTTCTTCACTAAATCATTAATGACAGAACAAAATTCTATTTTTATCTTCTGCCGTCCTATCAACAATTTAAAAAAAAAGTATATTTTGCTAAACAATTGTGTCGTTTTTTTCAGTCTAATTCTTGCAACGATGGCATTGATCTATCATGCTTTGCACCCTCTGTCATGATTTCAATACCGTCCGTTGGTCTCTTGAAAAGATAGCCAAGAGTGATCAAAACAAATTTGAGTGTCATGTTAATAAATGAACCTTATAGATAATTTTTTTTATGATAATTTCCTGATTTGAGTTATTATTTTCAAATATCTATTACTATACAGTAATTGATATTATATGTTGATTTTCTTAATACAATTTTGCATAGTAGTAATTAATATTGGAATGTTACTGTAAGTGTATCATCCTCACACATGTGTCTATTGTAATAATAAAAAAAAAATTGATAAAAAATGTTTTGAAAAAAAAAAATTATGTATTTTTTCTTTAAATAGTAAGTAGATATTGTTTGTATTATCTTGTTCATGTTTTATTTTGAATATCAATGCACTCAAACAACCCAAGGGTGTTATTTGAATATAGCAAAATAAAAAATTTAAAAAAGCCTCCCTCCCTCGTCACTTTTCCAGCCTACTGTAGATATGGTGATTAACGAATAATAATAATAATAATAATAATGACAGTAAACAGTGGTGATGAAATTCACTTATCTGACAACAAAGTAAAAATATGATGATCAATGTGCTACTCCCGCTATATTAATGCTATTGAAAAAGATCACATGCCATGATATTATTATGTGAAAGAAATTTTGCCATCGAATATAGCTCGGTTGTTATAATCGCTGCATTCAATTTAATTCATTTTATTCAGTCTATTATACAGAAATGTGCTTTGAAGCTAACATAAATCAAACATAAATAGTTCAAAAACAGTGAAAAACAGACTGAAAACTTTAAGATGTTCCAGACAGAACAGTAAAAAACATTAAAACGATATGTAATATTAAAACATTAAAATACAGTAAAACGTATTAAGGGATTTTATCAGAACAGTAAAATATACTAAAAAAACATTAAAAGACAGTAAAAGGTATTAAGATATATTATTAAAACACTGTATGATGGTAAAATACAAAGAGCAGAAAATAGTATAGTACACCGAGAACGGTTTGGCGTAGTGGTAACGGTTTGGTTTCCCAACCTCGAGGTCGGGGTTTCAATCCCTCGCTGTGCATTTCGCTTGTGTCCTTGAGCAAGACACTTTATCTGCACTGCTTCTCTTCACCCAGGAGTATAAATGGGTACCTGGTGGGGTTACCGGTACCTGCTCCTGCGCTGATTGTCAGCAGCAACACTTAGCATATGGACCCAATGACCAGCACTACGTAACTGAAAAGAAAGGCGCTATACAAATAACAAGTATCAAGTGCACCAAGCTTTGCCTAGGGCTAAATAGCCAAGTATATTTTACATCTCCAATAAACATAAAATCTTACCATACCTCATTGAAAATAGCTGGCTTGTTATAATAAAAAAACATGCCTTATGTAATTCAGCATCCTGCTACTCAGCTGTTTTAACACTGTTATTGTTATTGGAACGTGAACTTTTCAACAATACATTTCTAGGCATACTATAATTCTACCCGGAGGATAGAGTTGACATGTTCTTTTATATGTGGTTATTGCTGTTTTGTTATTTTCTTCTTAAATTACATTAAAAAATCTGCTTTTTTTTTCATTTCTTGTAATTACCGTTAGATATTTCATTTGTGTAAAAAATTGAAAAGTTAAAAAAACAGCATCAACATAATTTTTTAATAAAATATTTCAGCTAATAAAATATGTGCATGTGATTGATTTTGTTTGCCATTCATGATTAATGAATTGAAACAAACATGATTATTCAGAATTTGACTCCTTGGTCATTAAACAGCATTCAACTTTTATCTTTTTTAGTAATGATACTCTAATAAGTTTGAAAGTAACATCATCTGAAGTGTGTATCCAGTAATATCATTCTACAACCTGCATTCCCTTCTGTAAATAATGGTATGACCCAATTCTGTGGGGATTTAGTACAGAAAATTGTCACTGTTGTAGAATCTAGTGGGATTACAGTACTATGCAGCTTCACGAAGTTAATTATTTAAGCATTTTTGACAAGGTACACTGTACATGTCTTGTTCCCATGAAGACAGAGGAGTAACTAGGAGGTACAGTAGTTGTAATGAATATTGATTTGAAAGTACACATTGCTGTCTTCATTATCAAATTCATCATTGTCTTCATCATCATCCTTGCCGCCATCATTAATTTTGTCTGAATATTATTTTCACCTTTCCTATCAAATTAATATGGCAAGCTGATATTGCAAACTGATGCCTGTGCTACAGTATTGTATAAGGTTGCTGTTTAGAATACTTGTTTACATTACCTAATGAAAACAAAACCAGGTTATTTATTCTAATGCTAAGCACGGAACTGTTTAACACTGATGGTGTTATTAATTGATTAATTACTTAATTGAGCATTGATATTTCTATTTAATCATTAACCTTTCGTGTGATGTAATACTCTTCACTGCTATTGGCTGTACCAGAGGTGTGAGAATAATTTGCAAGGCTTTACAGTATGCAGTGGATATCATAGCATTTTGCACAATTTTTTTTTTGCTTTATGTGCATAAGTTAATTTTTGGTAAATTGGAACACATAGTAAATTCTATATAACCATTTACTGACATTGTGTAATTTTTTGACTACTCTGGTAGTAAATCATGGTAATTAACCCATGATATTTGTATAGCATTCTCTGATGGACCAAATGTATTCCATTAATAATACTGCATAGATTTCAAAATATACATTAGACACCTAAATAGTAAGTAGTGTATTGCTACTGATGTTAAGAGTGATATTTTTGTTTTTAATGTATAAATGCTAATATAATCTAATTTTAATATTGGATTTTGTTTTCAGTATTATGATAGAATAAACCACTTATGTACAGAGAATGGTAAATTATTATTTAGGCTCTCTTAACATTTAGGAAATTACAAATACACAAAGTAGAAGAGAAAATGAAAGCCTAATTAATTCCTACTTAGATTACCATTAATAATAGAATGATAATAATACTGTAATAAATGACAATTTTTTATTTATTATAAAATTTGTAACAGTGGCACTATTAGCAAAGGTAACAAATTACTATACGTATAATTTTTGTAGAATTTTAGAATACAATCAATATTAGCACATATTGTATGATGCCTTTTCCATGTGATTTCATATAGCATACAATTACTAATACTGTATATTTGGCATGAATTGAATCCTGTTGTTGCTTGTTCCTTTGCATTTCACTACTTACAGTACTACTATAGTATTACTAAAAATTGATGATCGACCTTCGACATTTTAGTTGGGATGTCAATTTGAATTATTCACAGTTGTTGGGAAATGGTCACACTACATCCCATTGCTGTCCCTTCTCATCTCTCAAACTGCTATATATCCTATTGATTATGTGTAGCCTGTTGGCTTAAGGATTTACAGCCTGCGGGCTGTCTCACTTGAATTATGGGCCTTCAGAGGCGCCTAGGAACACGTTCATTCAGTACGAATGTGGAATATGAAAATAAGTACCGGATACTAGCATGACAAAGAAAAAGACTTCAATTTTGAATACTTACATTACTCTATGTAAACTATGGATGACTCGTAAACTGTGGTTGCATCACAGAGGGAGGGGTGCAATAAGTTTAACAGCAAACAAGTGTTCACACTTCACAAATAATTGAGATGACATAAATATGCAAACATAAGTTTAATAGAATATTAATCTGTGTGTATAAGTTGATAGTCTACTTTTTTTAACTACATTATATTTACCAAATGATTTGCATTTTAACATGTGTTGTTAATAATACATACAGTATCACAAAATAGTATACACGTTGAAGAGATTTCAGCTCAAGTATTTTAATATTAATATAAATACATGAAAATAAAATAATGTAATATTTTATCATAATTCTGTATTTTGCATAAGGAAGCAAAATTAAGGATCAATACAATATTTAGAAAAAGATTGTGTCAAATGAGTAGAATTGGTATTACCTGTATATGCCCAAAGTTTTAAGATGAATAGCATTCACACAAGAATTTTTTTTTTTTTTCGGCCTGATTGAGAAAATATTTTTAATATACAGTTACCATTTACAGGCATTAATTTGTTTGTTGTTCAGTCCTCAAACTATCAAATATTTAAAAACTTTAGTATCTGGGTTGTTTTGAATGCTTTTGCAAATTATATTATATTTTATAGTTTGTCTATTTGTATTCTTATATTTACTGTGTACTTGCACAGATATAACCCACTCCAGTGAAAATAGGTCAAGTTTGCAGAGTGGACTGGATTGTAATACCCAATCCGGTCGAATGGCTAGCCATAGCATAAACCATACTCAGACACCATAAAATGCAAGCAGATTGTGACCTAAGTCAGATTGCTATTCTTGGCCTAGCCTAGACCCCAGAGACCAGAAAATACAACATAAGTAAAATTGAATCATGTTTTTAAAGCAGTATGCTTGAAGTTCAACCCCTTTGTTTTAGCATGAGCAGTCTTTCAGTTACAATTTTTTCTTATTGTTTGAGCTGTTAAATATTAAATTTAATAAAAAAAAAAATATATATATATTAATTTCAGTCCAGTTTGTTGTACTTCTGGAATTTGTTATCTGTAACCATATTATATAGCATTTTGACTTCTACTACATAATGTAGAATTAATGAGCCAATTTCTGAACTTCTGAACTGAGGGGGATTTTTGTGTGAAAATTTGAAATTGTGGGCAAGTTTATACTGTACCTGAAGGTGGACTTGTTACACAGTACCCATGTTAGTATATTAAATGCATGTGGCTCTGTAAAAGATGTAGAAAATTTTGAATCATATCTTTGTCATGACCATTTTGTTCCATTGGGCACATGGTTGTAAAAAAATAAAATTGTATGTATTTTTAGCAAGTAAATTCAATGCGAAAATAAATACAGTAATTGCATTGCTAGATGTTGTGTTTCCATATCAATATAACTAGAAATTGCAAATTGCAAGTGAAGGACTGCCAAGTACAACTGCATATAAATGTTCTTTGAACAAAATTATTTATACGAGTCAAGTGAAAATAATGAATAATAAAAATGTAACAAATAATATGAGACACGACCCATTGTCTATATTAGAACACTTCTCATTGGGTAACAAAGTCATAATTTTTCATTTTTGTCAAAAAGTGTCTATAGTGGTGAATTATAGTATGTGGAAAATGTAGTTGAATACCAAAGGTTACAATTTTTATTTTGAAGACTGCATGGTCTAGGAAGTGTACATTTTTTCATGGGGCAAGTTTCCAAGGGCTGGTTTCCTAGGGGCGAGTTGACTGCCAAAGAGTGTTGCCAAAGTGCGAGCCAGCGTGTTATTTGATCACAAGTGCGAGACATCGCAAGTGTGAGCCAGCGAGCCTTGACATCACGACAATAGATACGAGATGTTACTCGAGTTGTGCGAGGTATCGGCTGATATTTGTGGAGTACAATTCAAAAAACAACTATAGGTTGTTGCTATCAATGTTAGCTATCAAGGAGCAACGTTGTTTTTCATTGGGACCTTCGTCCCTTCAAGGCTAGGCCTATACCATCTTAGGCCTAGCTAGTTTAAGCCTAAAGTAGGATAAGGCTAGCACGACATGCGGACGTTGGTACGTGTTGATTAGTCTACAAACGTCTAAAGTAATTGATTTTACCCGGCAGAACGAAAGAAGGAAACTCCGTTTTTCAGTCGTCTTAGGCCCATGTTTTTTGACAAACAATGACCTTTGAGAGGTCAAATTGCTGTCAAGAATATGAATTGGCTGCTTCGCAGCAAATATTCCTTTGAACCATAATAGAACCATCCCATCAAATCTTGTCCCTTACTCCACGAGAAACAGAAATGTGTTTTCATCAATTACCAGAAGCTGTAGCTATTCAGCTATTCCAAACCATTTAACACATTCTAAAGTATTTGATCTTCACTAAAAAAATAAATGTAAATAAATAGTTTTCATTCTTTCATTTTTATGTTGTATATATTATATTTGTATTTTTAATTTTTGTAAATAATATAATTTTTATCTGTAGAACAAAAATTTATTTTCTGTGTTTTTCGTAGTTGGACCAATAAAGTATCTTAAATCACCGAAGGAATACAGTATAGGTCAACCATAGGCCTATTGGTTAATCATTCTCTGATGGATTCATAAACTGAGATGGAAATAGAGGATTTTTAATCCTGAATAAAATCAATATAGGTAGGAGAATAACCCATTATTAGCAGCATTATTGTGCTGAATTGCGTATGAGTGTAGTCCGTAACTACTTTTCCACAATAAAGAGGTGCTTACACTGTATTGTAGAGCTATATGATCACACCATTCTACAATATTAACGGGCAGAAGTGAACCATAACAACAGGGTAACAACCTTCTCTTCCGAAAGATGCAATGGGTCTTATTGCACACGAGCCAGATGTGTACAGTGGACCTCCATTTTAAGTCTTTATCTGATAAAAACTTGACTTTAGGGGGAGGAGGGTGCGCAGGGGAGCCCCTCCAAATATTACTTGCGGCTCTCCCAGTCGCCCCCAAAAAAATCATGGTCAAGTGTTTGACCACCTTATTTTGAGAATTACCACCCCTCAACTGATCATCGAGCTCCCACTTTACCTTCGCTCCCCCCAATCAGCACCCACTGCTTGGCTCTATCAACCGAAGCCTGCGAGGAGCAGCTAACAATGTTAAGACTGTAGTTAGTGGCATTCCTGCCATATTGCTTGGCCACACAATATGTATAGTTTATAGAATTTTAGAAAATAGCAATACTATAATACTTCATGGGAGTAGAATTACATTATATTCATTGTCATTTTATATTATTAATTTACAGTACAGTTAGTTGAATTGAAATACCCTGTCTAACTTTATTTAGAGTATGTTTTATACTTAGTTTTATCACAAAGTTATTGGTAGACCAACTGGTTTTTGTATACAATGGTAAAATATTATAAATAATTGTATTTTTTCTTTTGTTTGCAATTTGATGTACAGTATTTGTTTGACCCCTGGGTACTCATGGAAAATAAAACTTATGAAGTTTCCCCTAAGGCAAACAAAGATCTAACAGAATTTGTTATAATTGTAAATGAAACTTTGCTCTTTTTAGGTGAATAAAAAAATACAATAAATATTTTAAATTTTAAATGAATATAAATAAATGCATCGGCAGACAAAAAAAATCAATTTTAGTTTAGATAATATACATTTGCATTTGGAAACATGCAAATGTATATTATCTAAACTTTTATTGCCACCGCTAAGAATGGAAACATGTATTAGCAAATGAACAACTAGAGAAAATGGTGTGGCAACCAACATGTTATTGTTAATTCTGTCTGTCATTGGTGTCCTGCATCATTGGTATCGGTATTGGTATTGGTATTGGTATCGACCAGCCCTTGGTAGAAATTATCTACAAATATAACCTTATGGTTAAAAGGGAGAGAAATCACCCAGCCAAATATTCTGTTCTGTTTCCTCTCTTTCTTGTAACTAGCATGTCCTCTTAACATACAGTACTACTATTCCTAGTTGTATAGATACAGTAGAATAGTAATGCTTGTGAGAGCTTAGTACTAATGCCATTGGTTGAATCACTGAATTAATCTGACGACAATTATACTGTGTGCAGTTAGGCTTTTGGCAAGCTAAACATTCTGCTGGATGCACTTAACAAGCGCATTGTAGTACAATTTGAAGTTGGTTTCGTGCCTCTGAAACTTATCCAAATAAATCTAATCTACTGTATGGTACACCTTGCTGTATTTTGTAGGCAAAACATAGTGAACACTTGTTTAGTCATCTTATTGCTCTGTTTATGGTATAGTACAGTATTTGTTTGTTTAATAATAATAGCATTGCATAAAAACAAAATAATTATGTTTATACTATACAGACTGCTGATTTGCATACAACTTTAGAGTAAAATTTAGGAAGAAATAGAATAATTTTAATAAAATACAGGCGATATTTATTGCTATTAATATTGGCAGCATTATTATTGTTGAAGATCAAGGAATGAAAGACCATCTGTTTTTTTTGCAACTTGTAGCTTTCAAAATTGAAAGAAATCTAGGCAAACATTGTTTGTGAAAAAATCCCCCAAAAAACATTTCTTTATTGATGAGAAGCGAGCAGTGTTTGTGTTATAGTAATTTAATAGATATGAATCTCCCCTGGAAGGGAGTGGGGGATTGGGGGTGGCTTACTCTTAAATATTTTTATACGGGAAGGTGCCACATTTAAGGGGTATAATTTCAAGGACTTGGTACAGTAGTACAAGTGTGGGAAATATTGGGGAGTTGCGGCCTTTATGTGGTATGCAAAAGTGTCGGAAATAACTGGAGTGAAATTGGTAGTCGAATTCCCTGGCCCAGCCCGTGTCAAAGTGTCACAATTTCCCGCATAATTTTAGCAGGGATTTTACACAGACTGAGTGCTAAGCCCCGTGCTAGGTCTACCTTTGGTACAGCGACAGCAGAGATCGCGAACGAACGGAAAACTGTTCACTATCGGGAACCATTACAAATGTTGCGCCCTCTCTGGCATGATTGAGTGGCCTTTTTCCTGTCATTTTTTGTAGAGCACAGTGCGATTTCATGTATAGTAAAATAGGAAGCACAATTGTCTCATGTCTTGAAGTGGCAGCTGCACCCATAACTTTCCCCCTTCCCCTTCATGTTTGGTTGGTATGCAAGTGAGCTTCCCGGGGAATCTCCTTGATAGCAATAATATACATATTCTGTTTTCTACTTTCACTTTCACTTTAAAAGAAAAATTTCTAATTTGTATTGCTACTGTTAATAGTCTTCACTATTTCAACATTTTTGTTCCTTTGATTTTGTTGATATAAATACACATAGGCCTACATGTTAAGTATAAAAAGAAAACCAACAAAAGAGTTAAAATTGAGTATATATTAAAAAAAATATATGTAAATAGGCCTATTACAAATCCTAGTAATAATAGTCATGGTTTTGTACCTTGGCTATTTTTCAGTTATTTATTCCATCGATTTTGTTCCATCAGACCTTACAAATTTTAAAAGCCTGTTGTTAGACATATCTGATTAATAAATTTGTGTGTTTATCGAAAGTCTGTAGGAACAATCCTCTACTTAACAAGTTATCAAACTTTGTCGACCCAGACAATAAAAAGTTTTGGAGAGGACAGGCTTGGGCAACAAAATCTCTATTTTTCTTTTACTTGTAAGTGTTATTCCCCAATGTGGTACTTGGCTAGCCATGTGTTACAAGTTCAGGAGATACTGCTTGTTATCAATGATTAAATTTTTTTGCTGTTTGAAATAATTCACTATTTATATAAAAATAATCTAATCTCCTAAAATATCTGTTGAGGTACTTGACAACAGGAATCAGTTAATCTAAAAGAAAACCAGTTGAGCATGTTTACTATGAGCTGATATTAAGTTATTAATTGATTGAGTAGGCCGGAGGATGAGATCACTTGAATGATAAGCGATACAAGACTTGAATTAAGCCAATAAGTCATCGATTAGTACTGATCTGTAACTTGTTGGTACGACATTATTATAAAGTCATTTATTTCAAGGATTTTGATAGGCTACTTAATTGAAGGACAGTGTTGCTGTAAACGTATTTATTTATTCTGCTAATCAACATAATGTTTAATTGAACATCCTCTCTGCTTTATTGTCTCCAAAACAAATGAATGAAAAAAATATTCTTTCCTTGTTAATCATATTTTGACGAGACAATACATCAACGATACTTTTTCTCATGACAGTTAAATGTATGTTTTAATAATTAAGTAATAATTATTTATTGACATTATTTCATTTATTTCTTATGCTATGTGGCTGTGTACTAGAAAGTTATTGTTTTTTCATATTTTTATTATTATAATATTTATTCATGTAATTAAATGGTCTGTCTTATCTTTTTAATCAATCCTCATTCAATTTGATGTGTTTTAATTAAATATGTAGGTACTATTCATTCTTCCTGTATTTGTGTGAAAAAATAAAGTAATTTTCAAGCAAAGTAAATGCATTCAACAAGTATTCAGTGTTTAGTGCGGAATAGACTCAAGTGTACAATAGTTCTAATTTTTATTTATTTTACTGTTTTTCTATCAACATACAAGCATACCATGCAGTGGAGCTGTGGCTTAGATCAGAAGTATACTGTAATCTTGGCAGTAATTCAAATCAAAGTCCTCCACATGCGTTTACCATCAATGATCAGCTTAATACCACTAACAATTTCTATTTCTCCATTGATCTATAAATATCTTGTAATGTACTGTGTGTGGGCGATAAAAGTGTGTCCAACATGTTTTTTTTTTAGTAACTTGACAGATTTCTTATTAGATATTCAGCTACCATTGAACAATTTCACACCTGATTAAAAGATCCTGATACATGATAAACTAAAGTAGTCACTCTATAGAGTGCATAACTCGGCCCTGTGATTGGATACCGAACAATACACAGTGGCATATCTAGGGGGAGCGTGGAGTGATGCACGCCCCTCCAAAAATTACTGGCGCACCCCCCCCCCCCCCAAAAAAAA
>NW_022686322.1:2472915-2524780 GCF_011630105.1 Anneissia japonica
CCCCCCCCCCCACTGACAGTACACAGTCCATGTATGGGCAATTCCATTATTTTCTTAGTTCAAGGGTAAGTTCAAGGGGGGGGGGGGGAGGCGTGGTGGGAGGGATGGGAATCAAATTCTGTTACTTTGACCTTGTCCTTTGGCCTATTTTCCCCTAAAGTTAATCATCTCTTTCTTAGATTATTATGTACCATTCCACTAAATTGTTTTGTGATGATACAGTCCTTAGTTTTCGCGTAATCTTGCTGACAGACAGGCAGACAGCGGTGAATACCTAACTTCTTTGGCAGAGGTAATAGACCGATTCAGCGATGTTTGTTTACAGCCGGTCATGTGACGTGGGTGTACCATGGAAAACAGTGCGATCAGCGTGAAAGTATAGGAAGGTAATGTTTGATTTTGAAAACAACCACCCACCCACTGTTAACATGAGAAATAAATGGCAAGGAAAGGCAATACGATTGTTCAAAATAGTGTTTATTTACTTTTTTGCGTTTTGCATTGTATGCTTTGAAGTTTTTGTGATCCTTCATAAACCTTAGCTAGCCTAGAAATCGTAGCGTAGTTTGCAGGTTGAAGACTCCCATGTATACTTAAACAGGCTGTAGATATGCAGGGGCCTAGGCCTAACATCTGTCGAAAAATCTCAAATTCCAATTCACAATTCACACGAAGTTGTGTGGTGAATTTCGGGACATCAAAAGTCGACTTAGAGTAACTTAAATTATGTTTAAAAGAACAACTACTGCAATTATGATGATCTTTACAGCAATAACAAGGGACAGCCGCCATAGCACTCTCCGCTGTGCCAGTCCATTGTTTACATCCAACACCCAAGTTAGGTCTCGTGACACCCATTACCGAATCAGTCTATTGGCAATACAAGTAGTCTTAGGGTATGTTTCTACTGATAAACACAAAATAATCGATTTTTTAAACCGTTTTTTTTAATGAGTATCATACAGCCTGCTCCTGTTGCAGCTGCATTTTTCATTTTTCCGAAAATCGGTTTTCGTGACGAAAATTACGTCACCATTTTGTTTATACAACACGTTGTTTTCCTAACTGTATAGGATAGTATCTTTCTCATTCTCATTCGTTACAATGAACGAGTGACCAAATGAGGACAACGGTAGGCCCAAAAGAGCGGAGAGACTAGGCCCAATATCCCCCCCACAAAATAATTACAAAACGAATTCGTCGCCCCACAGGTTTGTTTGTTGACGTTTTTAGCTTGTAGGCTTAGGACATGAACAAGAGGACAAATTTTTTTGAAAGTTCGCGTCTAATACGATCTAGTCTTTGCAGTGATTGACCTGGAGGTCACATTTCACCTGATAATCGCTTTTTTGTGTTGCAGCTAAAAGGTGCACAGCCAAAATCGATTATTTGCCCTTCAAACATGCTATCCATTGCGTATTTTTATTCGATTTTTTTTAATCGCTTTTTTTAAACTGGTCCCGTTTCTACTGCGAGAATAAAGCGATTTTTCGAAAAAGCGATTTTTAATCGATTATTTCTTTCCAGTAGAAACAGGCCCTTAGTGTTTTGTACCTTGTATTGTTAGGTTTTGTAATGTCATGAGGTTATAGGCATATCTGTTACTTGTGAAAGGTGAGAAAGTGATCCACTGTATAGTATGTGGTGTGGTGCCATACTGTTATCTTCCCTTAATCTCTGGAATGAGTTTCACATTTCTGTTAGGCCATCCGCAAAATAATTTTATTCAAAATGAATAGCTTCTTTTATTTTCTAAAGCATTTTAATCTGGTTTATTCTTCACTTGGCGCCTTTATAGAAGCGGTTGGCGCATCGGTTGTAGCTTGGACTCCCAACCTCGAGATCGGGGGTTCGAAACTCGCTGTGCAAACCGCTTGTGTCCTTGGGCACGGCACTTTATCTACTGTTGCCTCTCTCCACCCAGGAGTACAAGTGATTAATAGCTGCAATATTAGGGAATTCTCCCCAGGGAGCTGAGTATGTGTTCCATACATGTTTGATCCAATGACTGGGGTAGTAATGTGATGTGCTTAGAGGCTTTATGCATGAAGTGCTATATAAGACCGACATATTATTTGATAATTTTTTTTATTTTTACGGTCAAAATGTCTGATTTATTATTATCAGCTAATTTATTAAAAATTGGTGAAGACGTTCAAGTTTCTTTTTGTCGTCATGTAAAATGTCATGTAAATTTTTTTTTTTCCAGTTTCAACATAGAGTACCACAGTCGTGTCGTCACAACGCCAAGTGGCACCCTCTGTTGTCAACCAGACATTGGTCCGTTCATTACGCCTGAATGACTCCATAGGCTTTCTGGAATAGGCATTTTAAAATATAATATTTTATCATTAAAATGTACTAAAAACAAAAAGTTGCATTATATTGGTTATCGGACACACATTTCATCATCAATTAAAATTTACAAAGAAAAATTAAGATATAACATCTTGATAATCTACCCTGATTATTTTCAATAATGACCCTTGTCTTTTATTAATATCATCAATGTACTATACTGTAAGATCAATAATGTAGTTATTCTACCATAAAAATTTGGAAATATTGAACCACAATCATAGTATAATAATTATTATTGTTGGCCTATTATAGAGCATGTTGCAATAAACTGCATCTATAATATTCGCTTTACGTTTTTACCCCCGGTCACTGGACCAAACACCTACGGAACAAAAATTAAGATATAACATCTTAATAATTACATTAGAAATTGGGATCAATGGTTTGTCAGTGGAGAAAATGGCGTCTGGTTGAACGCATTTTGTGTCGCCGAAAGCAACAGAATAGTATCACATGGTATCTTGACGTAACACTGTAGTACTCTATACACATACAGTAAACAAACTTAAGTATAAAAAATAGTTAGATGGTGTTAAATGCAGGATACAATTGATTAGTTAATATTAAAAATATATAATATAACATACATTAACATAAGCATTAGAATCTTTTGTTGATTGCAACTATCTCTTATGACATTGTTTAGTCGGATTGCAGAAGGGAGAAATGAGTTATGACGAGAAGTTTTCTTTAATGAGGCAATAATGCGACTTGACTTTCTGAAGTTAATAAATTAACTTAGAGGATGTGTGTTGTCATCTCGTATACATTTAAATTTCCTGATATGATGTCAGAATAAATATTTTCCATTTCTGGAACATCCAAACCTATTAGCTTCCCAGCGACCTAGCATTTTTCTTTGTTAGGCTATTGTACCATATAGCACGACAGAATAACATAATGATAATCAACTGAACCATTGCCTGATGAAAAAAGAATAATGTATCACAGCTGACATTAAAACACCTTAATTTTCTTAGGAAGTTGACTCTCTGGTGGCATTCTCAATTTGCATGGATAAACAATTGTGGAAAACGACACATCTGGTACATTGATGCGGAGTATTCAAGTCGGTTCGATTATTCTCCTCAACTCCAAATCATAGCCAATTTTTAGCTAGCAATACTTCACTACATTTAATGCACGCTACATGTTGTGCTCACCAATTTTTAAAATTTTTTTTCAAGGGCACATTTTTTTCACTAAATCTGTTAAGGCATATCTAGGCTTACAACTGTAGGGTAGTCCTATACTGAAGCACCTCAGCTTTAGCTTTCAAATTTATACAGGGAACTCTTTGCAGCTAAAGCTGCTTTAACTACTATACAACAGAATTATCCATTACAGCAGAATGATATTGTACACTAATATTTGAGATATTTCTATTAACAGTTGTGAATATAAACCTACAGTGAGCGAGTATAGCATATTAGAACAGAAGGGTCCATTTTACAAAAAATCTTACAAAAGTAACCCAGTATTTTGATTAATTTGTTGCTCTTTACAACCTTTGTACAATTAATTGTTGTTGCATTTTGTGTACATACTGTAAGTATTCATAAAACCTATTTAAAATATTTAACATTAATGATAAATAATAAAATTTGATAAATGATATTTGGTAAGTAAATTGATATTTTTGAGCTTATTGTATTACATATTACTGTATCATATTGTTTGTATTTGTTGTCATTAAAATTTGTGTGGAGAGCTCTCTTAACGGACAAATTGCCATCATCAGGTAAGCAAGGAGGATTATGCTTTAGAAGAGCTATGTTCTTTTTACAGTATGAAGAATTCCCACACAATATCTATAGTAAGGAAGTTAACATATTTTAGAACATTCACCTCAATGCATAACAACAACAATCTTAAGTACTAATCTGGGAAAGTGTTTGCAAAAATAAGACATTCCAGATATGAAGTGTTTGGAAAAATAAGACATTCCAGATATGATAGGCTTAAACATAGTAGAAATTCCTATATTCGTACATGAGCTTGCAAGCTTTAGTGTGTGTTACGTGCCATACAATATTGTATTATAAAAGCATTTCTATTCAATATGATAAAATCCGTCGACTCGGCGCAAAGAAGGAATTATGAAAGTTGGTAGAGCAATCCAAGCCAACTCGGGGGAGTTTTTATAGTGACACTACTTGTTAAGGCCGCCCTGAGCCGATAAGTGCTTGGAGTTGAGTTGAATAGCTGGTTGGTTAAGATGCTTGCCTTCCAATCCCAGGGTCCTGGGTTCAATTCCTGTCAGTTGCAGGATTTTTTTTCACGACCAAAACAACTCCACTCCCTAAATATCATATTGAGATTTAGTTTGTGTAAAGCATTGTGTGTGTACAGTATGTTTGTCTTGTGTAAGGGATTGTCACCTACAAGTAGGATAGTGATATATTTGCTATTGACAATCCATATCACATGTATTGTGTGCCTAAATAAATAAATAAAATAAAGTGTGATTGGGTTCTTAGACATGTGGATAACCATTACTTGTATTTTCTGGATGTTTTGGCAAGATCAGAGTATATTTTTGTAGACTTTGGATGGTAGGCTAAAGTACTACCTGTACCTTTGAGCCCAGTTATGGAAGAAAGTGAAGAAATATTCGGAAGTTGTTTATTTTATTATGCCAAATAAAAGTTAAACCTAGATTCATGGATATCCATACTTATAAGGATTCAGTGGCAGATTCGGGAGGGAGGGGGAAGAGGGTAGAGGGAGAAATATGGATAGAGAAAGAAAAAACTTATACTACTTTTATATCCAAGTTTAAAGCCTCATTTCCGGCAAAATTTCAGTTAAGAAAAATCTGATTTTGATATAGGGGCCCTATGTTAAAAGATTTATAAATATAATACAAACTTGCTAGTTTAACTGATTTTAGACATTCCTAAACATGAAAAAAATGTAAAATAAGACTGAATCTTTTTTTTTTTTTTTTTTTTTTTGCTTTTTTTTTTTTGTGGCTTTAATCTTAAAAGTGCTGTTGGGTTTATAGATGTGAAGCAGCTCTGTACATAGCCTCAGAGAAGTACAGGCAAATACGTCACCAGCAAATACAAGCAGTGGTTACTACCATAATTCAAGCAAGAGATATCCATCCGTCTCTGTTGTCTCAGCTTAGCATATGAAATATAGATTGCTTTATAAGGTTTTATTATTTATTTAGTATAATTATTATAATTTTGAAAATAAAAAAAGGTTTATTGAAGTAGCACATGTTTTGTTGTGCATAATCTTTGATTGTCTATGCATCATTAATAATAGTTCAAAGTGAATAATAATTGGCACAAATAAACATGGTCTCTATGTCTCTTTGAATTTATTATTCATTAGTTTTTTTTTTATGTTATTTGCTTGCATGGTTGTAGTATATTTTTCTTTCTGGATTTTCTTGCAGGTGTATGATATCTGATCAAATTTGTATTATACAAATTTATTATCCAAAATGTACTCACTGGTATTGATTTTTTAATGTTTAACCAAAAAAAAGTCACATAATATAAAAACACTATTGAAATATAGAAAAATGTGCTATAAATAATTTGTAGGTAAATACCATTAAATAACAATTTAGATAAAAAAAAAAATTAGATTCAATTTTAGAACCTGGGGAAAAAAATGTTAATAAGAAAAGAAATTTCACTTCATAAATTGATTTTAAATTATTTAAGTATCAAATTGGAATTAATTTGAGTATTCATCTATATATTTATATTTTCTCCAGGTGTTTTATTTCATGGCAGTCTTACTGAACGAAGGAACATCTTGTTGATAATTATTTATATTCTGTTGAACATAAATATCACATGATATACTGTAGGTCCTTTGTCTCGTTTAGTCCAGGCTATATATTAGTCATTCATTGTAAACCCTTTTTTAAATCGGATATCCTTTTGCAGTGAAACATATATTTACATTCTTTTGTACTAGAAGATCCTTCATGTTTAAACTATGCTTAATACTCACTAATTTATTAAGTATTTAAATATATATCAGTGAAACTCATTAAGGTTAAAAAGAACATGCCAAACCAGTATGCTAATTATATGATAATTAATAACTTTAAATATGTTAAATAGTAGGCCAAATGATATTGTATTATTTACATAGTAGTGTTAACTGTAAGTATTGGTATCCCATCAAAACCAACTGATAATTATTTTGACAATAAAAATTGATTCATTTTAAATGTTTATTACTATTTTATAGGTCAGTTTAAGTTACAGTATATTAACTTGAAAATTAAAATGAGTATGTTTTTCCTGCCAACTAAAGATGTATGCTTTTATGTTTGCATTATCTTTTTAGCTGGTAATCATAAAACATAATACTACATGAAATTCTATGAAACATACAACATTTGTGTGTACTTATTTAAGATCTGGATGAATTTTCATAAAGCATAATACTGTCACATTATCGTGGCCAATTTAATGTAATCCAATTCTTTCTAAGTTTTGTTTTCTATAAAACATACACTTCATTTGTTTTGTGACTTATTGTAATTTACAGTTTCTACGTTTTGATCATTTCCATAAAATTATTTTGCGATTTAAGTATTCCATGCTAAATGTCATTTCATGTATTCTTTTCCATGAAATATATAATTCAATCTACTTTATGATATAAATTAGAGTGTAATTTATATTATGGATTCTTTTTAATGAACCATAATATTCCATTTATTCATTAGATAATTATATAATTCCATTTAATCCATTTAAATTAGGATCTTTTTCTTTAAACATAGGGGTTTATCCATCTGTTTGTGAAACATCCTATAATTTTCAGCATTGATTTACCTTGTAATTCTGCATAAAAATATCATCAGGTTGAAAATGAAATTGAAATTGAAAACCCTGAGGATTTTATGGTCAGCCATATTAATCTACTAACGCAAGAATCTCATCGTGAGATTGCTATTGGAAATCCACTTAGACCTATATTCACATAATGCATCACAGAAGAATCCAAGTACGGTTTTTATATATTTCAGCTAGTGGAGAGGGTAATAATAGGATTTGAGGGGGGTAAATGTTCTTTTTTTTCCATGAATGAAATGCCTTAATAAAATTTAGTTATGTTGTTTGTAAATTAACAATTTTCTTTGCTAGTTAATGGATGAATAAATGATACCATTTCAATATGTTTTTTTTTTTATAAACCATAAAATTGACTTACTTAATTTTTAATGATTTATTTTGAAAAAAAAAATGTAAATCAATAACATCTTATTTTGTAAAATGGTTGTAAATGAATGAATTTATTATATTATCATAGATTTTTTTTTCTTTTTTTTTTTAATGAGCAATTTTTTCCCCATATTTTCAACCAATACAATGAATTTTCAATGCTCTGTTGACAGTCTACAGTACTTTGTCACAGGTCTACAGGTCTGCAGGACCTCTTTAATTGCAGATCACTTTTCTGTGGTCCCATATAACATATGTCTTTGTCTTTATTATTATAATTAGAGACTAAAGCTGTTACAGACCATGGAAACCCCAGTCCTAAAAGTGGTCTTAATTGAAGGGAGACCTGTATATCAACTGGATTTGATTGTTGGTATATTAGTATTGCAGTGAATTAGGTTTAACACAATTCTCAAAACACCTCCAAGTTCTCTTTCAGTTACCTGATCCAGTGTGCAATTACTTTGGTATTCTATTACATTGTTATCGTGCCTCCACGATATGAGATAAATTGTTGAACAATGCTGTTCTTTCAAAGCACAGTGTCAACTCAATCGTATACCATCCATCGGCCATTCAACGGAAGATGGGTATACTCGTTCAAACCTACACTGGTCTGTGTGTACACTTGCTGCCAGGTTGAAGACTTATCCCATCAATGCTAGCCTAAAAAAAAATTAAATTAATTTTTTTTCCTCAATGATACATAGTCAATTTTTACTATTATAGCTAGCATAGACTACAATTTCTTCCATAAAATAAGTGAATGCTCTTAGTTTATTAGTAATGATGATGAATATTTTCATGTCTTCTCAGATGACATTTTCAGGATTGTGTTGACCGATGAGTTAATTGGATTAGAGTATACATTAGCTGAAAACTGATTGGGGGTTTCTTTGCGGATCGAGTCTAGCTTAATGTATAATTCCAAATTCATGTTAATTTCTGATACACAGTGCCATAGGGAGTTTGTACTATTGCTTGTTATTGCCCAACTACTTAATGTACTACTAGGTAGATAGTCACGTTATCAAGTAATTAGTGTACCAGACATCTAGATACACTCGTAATCATAAATAGATACATAGTCATTATAGACAAAGTATAGTGCATCGTCCCAGACACACTGTAGATCCAGGCATACCGAGGCACATACTAAGATACATAGGCTACATTTTTATCCATAATATTCAAATAAAGACACAAATCATGCACATTGTTTATGATTGATTCTGTCTCCAATGACAAGGGTGCCTTAAGCAGTTTTCTGGTTATGTGTGCTATATAAAATCCTATTAAATAAATAAATAAAAATAAATACCCAAACAATATACATTTCCACACATGCTCAGACAGAGACAAAGAGAAGGGGAGGGTTACATTAAACAGATTAAAGTAAATACAGCAAGATGTACAGTAAAGTAGATGTAATGTATTTGTTCTAAAATGATATGCCATTCAAAATTGAACTTGAAATGGAATCAGTTGTTATTTTCACCTGCACAATAGACATTGATTCTTGAAACATCGTGCATCATCTTTATTTTAATTTGATTGATTGGTTAAATTGATAGAGTGATTAATTAATTAACTTCTTTCAGGCCCATGTTATTTCTATATTGTTTGTCTTTGCTGTTTGGTGCTGGGCCTTGTTTTTCTTGTCATTGTTGTCTATGGAAGGAAACTTTTCCGAAATAAAAGTTGAATTGAATTGAATTAAATGTATAATAATAATAATAATACCGGTAGTAATAAAAATAATAATAATGTATTAGCCAATTTCCAGTAGGAAATATTTGGCACCAACTATAGGAAGTTGGTAGTCAGGGTAGTCAGACTACAAATGTGAATTAAAATGCATCCTATCAAAAATATAAACCATGATCTAAATTTTGAAAATGATAACAAAAAGCAACCTATGCTGGAAAACTAGCCATCACTGCATTGTCCGCCTGCAATTTAAGGTGCATAGGCGCGCCTGCTCATAATTCACAGATTCTCGAGTGATGCCAGCATCTAGACTGTCCTATCATAACACCTAACTATAAATATAATTAAAAAATATTTTGATGCATCATACTTTATTATAAAAAAAAAAAACCAAAATAAGATAAGATAAGATGACTTTACTGTATTGATTCTTAAAGGAAACTATTACTAATTTGCTCATCAGATTTTGTATAAAATATATATATATATTATATTTGAAAAGACATAAGAAATCTAAAACAGTATAAAGCTTTGGTTTCCACAACATCGCTACATGCTATTGCCAACGGCTTTTGGTGATGCTGATTGGTCAGTCGTAAGGGGGAGCCTTCCCGATTGCATCGGGGAAAAATAGGGTGATAATGTAGCGAATTTTAGGAAACTGGACTTAAACAAATTAAAATAGATTTTTAAATGTAAATAATTATAATTGGTATATGATAATTTTCATAAGGGTTTTAAAAAAAAATTGTCACCATTTAAAATCTATTTGAAACTAAGAAGTCTCCAACATTCCTATTGTACAGTAGATCATCTGTAACCAATTTGGATGAGTTATTATTATTACTACTTACTAACTGTGGCTATACTACTGCAATGTTGTAACTGTCAAAGATTGTTAACTGCCTAGAACAAGACTGTACTGTATGTATGTCTTGCATACTAATGATTATAGGAAATAGGCCAGTGAGATTGAACACTGCAAGATTGTTGAGCACATTGAGTTATTGAACAATTTGCAAACTATTAGGCCAGTGAAATTGAATGGTATAAGAATTTGAGATTAGAGTGTTGTAGATCAGAGTGCAAGATTTTTAGGCCAGTAAAATTGAACAGTGTATAAGAATTTCAGATGAGTCATTAAGCAATTTGTAAGACTTTCAAGTCAGTAAAATTAAACATAACAAGAATTTGAGATAGTGAGTAATTGAGCAGTTTATAAGATGTTTAGTGAAATTGGAAAATATAAGAATTTTATATTGCGAGTTATTGAACAGTTTGTACCGGTAAGACTTAAGTCAGTGAAATTTAACAGTTTAACATAAGATTTTTTTTTTTAATGGCTATGTTCACACACACCAGCTAACAGTTAGTCAGGATCCAGATTACTAACATCTCGCTCATGGTTATGTTCATACAAGAAAATCCCCAATCCAGATATCAAGATGATGGTTGGATCATTGGCCAATAGGAAATTTGAAATGCATATGTCTGATTGGTTGATATAAATGAGGTCAACTTGCTAACCAATAGCACTTGCTAACCAATAGTGCTTGCTAACCGTTAGTGTATCCACTTTCTGGTAACGGTTAGCGTTAACCGATCAGGGGTTCTCACGTGCGTGTGAATAGTTAGGGCTAATAGTTAGTTCCCGATCTGGATTCTAGTGTCAATCTAATGATTTGTAAGATAAAGGCCTATGTGTTTGAGGTCAGTAAATTATTGAAAATTTAAGGGTACAGCTACTGTAGGTGATGAGTTAATGAATTTTGTGAGATTATGAAGCCAGTCAGTTACTATAGGCCTAATATCTTATTTTGCAAGATTCTGAGGTCAGTTAGTTTTGGAACATTGCGATATTTTGAGGCCATTGAGTACAGTAACTGATATAAGATTTTGTAGGTCATTGAATTATAGTACCAAATTTTGTGAGGTTTTGAGACTAGTGAGTTACTGTATTTTTCAATATTTTTTAACCTAGTGAGGTACTGTATGATTTGCAATATATTGACGCTCGTGAGTTACTTGAGGCAAGTTATTCAACATTGTGAGATTTTTAGTCCAGTAAGTTAAACTTTAAAGTTTACATTGGCCATGAGGGGAATTCAATAGCCCTGTATGCAACATGTATGCAACAAAGAAAAAATATCAAATACGATTGGTATTTCAAGTTTCTTTCTGGATGCAAGTCATAAAAGAAAAGTACTTTAGGTGTGCTAGTAAAGGATTGCTATGAATATAGATTACATTTATTTAACTAAATGTGTAAATACTGGCAGTTGAAAATTTATGATTTTGAATTTATTACTTTTAGACAGTTTAGACAGAAAGGCAAATATTTTGATTTTACTACAAGTATCATTTTCAATTTACTTCCTACATTAATCTTGTAAAAATATCATTTATGGTAAATATTGAAGGTCCATGATTCTAGTAACAAAAATGAATTTGATTGGAAATGATTGATGAATAATATAAGTCTAATGATAGGTGTCTTTCTATACTTGTTAGTATGTATTGGAATAGAAATTCATTTGTATTTATTGTATTTATTTATTCTATCTTTAAAATGATAACACTCAGTGACACAGCATTGATTTCGCTAATAAAAAAAATTTAAATCTAATTAACAGTAATTAAAAGAAAAATAAACTTCAAATGCGAACAAGAAAAAAACACATGAAAAGATATATTTAACAAATTGACAATGATTAAATAAGATCAAGAAGGCACATAATTATTACATATTGTATTTAGCTAGGTTCAAAGGTGAACAATTAATAGCAATGTTTATATGCTTGATGACTGGAAGGATACCTTGCCGGCAGGCACAGTGGCTCAGACAACATCACTAACATTCTACATCAGTAATCTATTGACAGCCATCTGCATAAACCATTTTAACATTCTGTATGTGATATATGGCTGGTTTTTAATAGGATAATTAAAATTCAAATGTAAACGGGAGTCACTAAAGAGTGGAGTTGCGGATTATGATAGAGAAGCTGAGTAATTACAGGATTGGACACGGTTAATGATTACTGTATAGCCTACATCATTATATTAAGTATAAGTCTAAAATATGATCATTAGTAATGTGAATGTTTTCAAGTTGGAATTGGCACTTCTAGGCAATATCCTTGCCAAGGTCAAGACTGCTCTCTGGGGGTTAGGAAAGACCAATGATAATATTTCTACTGATTTTAAGATTTGTATCTCAAAATTTAGTTATGATTATATGGTTCATATCAATTTTAATAATCTGGTAATTTGAAATTGAATTAAGAAGGGAATTTTGTAGAATTACTATCGAACCCAAGAGACATCTTAATTACTAATTAGATACAAAAACATTTAATTTATAAAAATGGCGATACAACTTGTCTGAGAAAATGTATTTTTTAGAATTTAGAATTTATGAAAAAAAGCAGTATTTATTATCTAATTAGAGATAGCCAAGTAACAATTTAAAAAATTGAATTTTTCAATGTTTTTGGTTGTTAACAATGTCTTCAGAAATCCCAGTTTTGTATTAATAGATTAATAATTAGTATATTAATACTGTACCGTTAGATAAAATTAAATTAATTGTATTCCTCATGTGTGAAAAAGACAAGTACTTTTGTATTAATATGTATCCAGTCAAATAAATAATATTTATTAGAACATACACCTTTAGATCGGTGGCGCTCAAAAATCATTTGGTGCGTTCAAAGTGAAATCAAATTTCTTTGTAGCACATAAAATGACAAAAATATTAAACAAAACTAATGAAAAAATAAATAGAGTGAAATAAAGTAATTTGCTTGCTCTTGAATTTATTAACATTCTTAGGAGTGTCCCCGCAGCATCTAGGATGCCATGTATTAGCGACAGGAACTCATTTTTTTCTCAATTTCCTCTGTGATTTGGGTCTTATCCATGCATATAAAGTCTTCTATGACATAATATTTCTTGTTCAGGGTCGAAAATAATATAGTTTGAAGGTTTACTTTCTTATAGTATTCTACTCGTAGTAAACTAAGTAGTGAACTTGAACATTTTTGTAATTTACATATTGACAGTCTGTTTGCATAGTTTTTTTTCCATTTGGATAACCTAACTTTTCCCCCTTTTCCTTTTATGATTTTTGCAATTATTAAAAATAGTATAGTAATACAGTAGTTAATAATATTGTAGTAACATAAATTCAAAATTCCATTCATTTTTTTTTTTTTATTTTACATAATTTTTGAATGTGAAAGCATGCATTTTTATATTCTGGCTTAGTTTGTAATTGTCTTCAAAGAACCAAATCGTAAACAAATATTGTTCTTTAAGCAGCTGTATGTTTAAGCTCATGTAACTTCATAATAAAATGTCTGATTTAAATGATTCTTTTACCATTTTATAGCTTTCATTTTACTGCTTAACCCTGTTTTATTAATTAAAAATCAAGTTTTGCGAGGAGTGACTGGTTTGGCTTGTCTTCGCCAGTTACTTTCCTCGTAGTGTATTGCATGTATCAGTAATATTGAATAGTAGTAAATACTTTTCTTTACCCTTCCCTCTTCAGCATTCACCAGCATACTAATGATGATAGTACTATACAAGCAACACCCAAAGTATGATATCCAAGCAGGGGAAGCTTTTGTAGTAATCTTCAAAGTACTTTCGGATGTTAGAGAAGGATTAAATCCAAAGTGGGAATATAACTAAAGGTGGAACTGTATATTGTACTAATAATTTTGAAAATATGTCATAAAATTTGGGGGAAAAACCTTCGAAAATCATTCATTGAATAATGTACAGTAGATCATGTAGAGCAATCAAATATATTATTAATTTCCAGTGATACAGATATTATAGGGAAGCAATTTACTGATTTGCAGACCTGATGAAAACTGATATCTTACTTTAGACAAAATAAAATGAATTACAAGTGTATCCCTATCCTCATCAAGTATTTAAGGTTCATTTTATATATATATATTTGCTATTAAAAAAAACAATAATTTTTCCATAAAAATAATGATGATCTGAAAGATTGTTGTCAAAGCCTGAGAAGTGGTGGAGACATAAATGACAGAATACATTGCAAAGATTTCTTTTACTTATTTTATTAAAACTAATATAATATTTACCAGCATTTTTACCACCAGTATACCGTAGGATTGTAAAAAGCAAATAGTGAATATCCTCACCTCGAACGTGAAACCAACAATTAATTTTATTTGGCCTTAAATACACTTAAGCATTCAAATATTGAAATTTCTATTTTTTTTTTTTTTTTTTAGTTAAACACAGACAGGGTATATACTTTGAAAACCATATGGTTGGCATGGCGCTATTAAATGTCTGTCAGAATTTAATAATATTATTAGTTATGTAAATGTATACTCATATGATGGTTTATAGCTCACTTTTACTTTTAATTTCAATATTTAAGGAAAGTTAAGCTAATACACAGTGTATCAATGAAGATGTATACGCGAGTATTAATGACACTTTCCATTTGAACCCTCACATTGTTTAATTGCCTAATTACAGCTTGCATGCTTGTGTAGTTGTACTGTTTGTGTAATAACCACAGTTATTACACAGTTTCTTTTTTATAAACATGTTTACAGTTGGAATCCTAATTTTGGTCTTTGAAATTTAATGGTAAACCATGTCTGTTAAGTATTGAATTCTTTTATATAGAATTCTTTATGCATAACTGTCAAGGTTTGTCTAATGTTTTGTTTAAAGCGCACCTAGACAATGTTTACCTGTATGCACTGTGACAACCATAGGCAAATAATTCATTGTGTTTATTACATGTACCTGTATTTGTAAAACATAAATTAATATATAAAAAGATAAAACATGTACAAAGAAACAAGTAATATTTATGTACAAAGATAGTGGTCTAGTCTTGAGTGTAAGTAATTTTCTTTGTACCCTTTAATCAATTTAATATTAATTGCTTATTTGTTTCCTTCTATGGAAATTCTGAAATGAAGTGATGAATGAATGACTAGTAAAATTTTGGCTTGTTTATAAATATTTATATTTGTCTTTTCTTCATCAAGACTATCAATTCTTTGAATTTTGTTTTTTTCGAAAAGCCTTCTTTTAGCACACCTACTACCACTTTTAAGCTACAGTAGCTGCATTGTAAAATATCTGACATCAAATATCCACTACTTCTGTTAGGCACCTATACTCTCAATGTCCACCACCAATGTCCAATGTCACTGCCCACCACTTTAATAATACTATTGATACTAGGCTTCTTGTGGGAGCTACAGTTAGATTGTTCGTAAAATGTCCACTGCCAGGTTAGGCTCACTGCCGAATGTTCATTAAGTAGTGTGTCTACTGCCATTCTCATAGAAGGCTGGATCCACAAAATCATTCTTTGTTATGGAAACTACTTTGACACACACTGTTACAGTAATTGTAACCCATTATCACCCACTGTTATAGCTAACTAATAGTTACACAGTATGGAAACCACCCTGCACATACTTAGCGTAGACGTTGAAGATTTATTATCAAAAGTCAGTAACCAATGCCCTTTATGTTGGTGCAATATTATATATTGGCACAGTAAGCCACACTCAGTATAAGAAAACACATGACATCTTTGTAGGCCCACTGATTGGGTTGTAAAATGCATCGTACAGTAGATGTTGAATAATGTTGGTTGGAACATCTGTGAACTACTCCAAATCACTTGGAAATTCAAACTTGAAAACATTTTCAAAGGAGTTATAATGCTCCAAAAGATACTGCCCTGAAATCTTTTGGTTTTTAATGCCAGATTAGTGAGAACCTTTGCTCCGACCCATGCGAATATGACGTGTTGTGATTCTGAAAAAAGTGTCCGTAGGCTCACAAAGAATTTAAAGCTGAAATGCTTAGAGAATGCTGTAATTTGAACAAATGTTAAGTCTACTGTTCCCTGGTATTTATTTTTCGCACATTATCTTTGGGCCATTGTTTTAAAACCATACCATTTCCTCTTCATTACACTGATCCCACTGTTACGTTACACCAACTAATGTCATATGACAACTAGACTTCCTGAGAAAATCCTGCACTATACTATTAAACTGTGTAGCTATATTGTTAAAATATATGATAAATTGACTTGTAGAAGCCAGTTATAACAGAAATTTTGTTGAAATTGAAGCTTTTAGTTTAGAATGCGTTCTATTTACAGTAAGCATGCAGGGCTACCTGATTGGTTCAAGTGTTTAACATGTAATCATTCGATTTGGTTTTTGAGGAAGGTTTGCTAAAAGTAAAAGGATCTAAGATATTCCATTATCTAAAGACATACTTTAAGTGAGTAACATTGAATGTTTAGATTTAGTAATGCAATAGCATCAGAAATGGTGTAATTTAAAAATATTTTATTAATCACATTTTTTTTTTCCGTATACATGAAAACTAACCCCAAACATTAAGCACTTATTTTCAATACACTACTTTAAGAAGCAGCTAATAATAATAATAATTCTGGATTTATATAGCGCCTCCCGTTGACACAACCTCGAAGCGCTTGAATATTCAGAGGCCTAGACAGAATACCGGAGCGATACAACATAACTGAACATTCTAAACAGTTTCAATATTTTTAAATTCTTGAATTTACGATTTACCACAATGCTGGGTCTGAATTAGCGATGTCCTCGTTCTGACCCATCTTTTTTACCCCCCTCCCCCGAGTTAAATTTAACCTAGGTTAGTTTTCTTAAACTTTTCACACAAACACAATGCTGGGTCTGACCTAACAAGTACCGTACTCGCGCGAATATGCGCCCGGGCGCTTAAAATATTATTTTGCACTTTCTGAGGGGCGCTTATTTAAACGGGGTGCTTATTTAAACGGGGTGCTTATGAAAACAGAATGGAAATTGAGGGGGCGCTTATGGAAATAGATGAAAATCGAGGGGTTCTTATGGAAAATTTTTAAATTCAAGAGCCACTTTTTGAATGAAAAAAGATTATATAAGGACATCACGCATGGTGGTTAGAAAATATAATCGTCCAGAGAAAATGGCTCACTACAAGAATGCGTGAATATTTACATAACAGAAAAATAGCAGATGCTAGTGTTTAGCTTGTTGGCCATCGGAAGATTGAGATTAGCAGGATGGCAGGATCATTGTATTTTTTCTTGAAAACTAGATGGGAATGTGCAAGAGAAATATCCTCATTTTGATATTGACTGATGAAGAATGTGTTTCCACTCTACAGCTCAAATCATACCAAAAACCACAGTCCCAGTATTGATTGGATTATTGACTTGCTAAAAAGCTTATTCAAATTAGAAGGGGGCGCTTATTCAAACGGGGCGCTTAAGGAAATTTTCACGTTAGGAGGGGCGGTAATTCGAGAGGGGCGCTTATTCAAACGGGGCGCTTATTCGCGCGAGTACGGTATCTTAGGTTAGACCTACCAATGTTATCTGTGTGAAAGGATATTTCTTTTCATTATAAAGCTTTTAAATGTTTGTGTGCAGATAACATGATTTGGTGCTAGAAGCATTTATGAATGTACCAAATGTTCTTGGTCAAAGGTACAATATGTCATACAGGTTTATTTATTATTGTAGAACCACAGATTTTTTTCGGCTGGTAGTTCATGACAGATACACTTAGATAATAATGTACAAATAACATATGTTTATTGCGTGTTCGCATGGGGATGTCCTCTGAATATATACCAAAAAATTGTTCGATTTCCAAAAATATATATTTTTTCTTTCAACTCTACCTTTAGTCAGTCTGACATAACTGACAGATATTTCGTAGCATTCTCCCTACCTTCCTGGAATCTTAGCCACTGTATATAAAGGTATTTATGAAAGTACTAATGTTCTTGGTCAAAGGTACAATATGTCATCCAGGCAATGATATACCATTTCTTTTAACACATTCTCCCATCAACAAGTACAGCATGCTAATTAAACAGGGCACCAACCATGAATACTGTACACTCATAAAAAATGTGTTATTTAGCATTTATTTATTCATGGTTATACATTGTAGAACCACAGATTTTTTGGCTGGTAGAGTTCACAACCGATACACTAAATGATAATGTACAAATATCATATGTATGTTTAATTGCATGTTCGCATGGGGACGTCCTCAGTCTTAGTTGTCAAGACGGTTGTTATAATTCAATTTGTTCTAATACCGTAATATTTACGACTATAATCAATTACCAACTTTCTTACAGTTAATATTTTGAACTGTAGATGAAAATTTTATAATTGATAACAAGTGCTTGTCTTGGGCAGAGATCATTTATACATGATTCAAATGATATAAATTTTGATTCTGACAAGAGTTTCTTCATAAAAAATACAAAAATAGTTTAGCCTGTATTATAGCAGTTGTATTATAAAATATAAACATTTCTTTGTGTTAAACCAAAAATATATATTTTCCTTTCAACTCTATTACCTTTAGGCTATGTTCTCACACGGCAGTTAGCAGGATCTGGATCCTGCTAACTTTTAGCTGCTGTGCGTCCATACGAGAAGATCCCGATCCAGATACCAAAAGTATGATGATCGAATCACTGGCCAATAAGGAACTGGAAATTGTAAACACGTACGTGTGATTGATTGATGACAGAAATGTGTTCAACTTGCTAACCGATAGCGCTTGCTAACCGATCAGTCGTTCTCACACAAGTGCTAACCGTTAGCTCCCGATCCGGATACTAGGTCTCTCGTGAGAACCAGGCAATAGTCAATCTGACATAACTGATAGATATTTCATAACATTCTCCCTACCTCCTTGGAATCTCAGCCACTGTATATAAAATTATAGTCATCAGATAATTTGCATATTTCTGTACTAACACATAATTTCCTTTGAGTTCCTCAAACTGTACAAACTGAACACAGAATGATAATGTTATGTAATTAATATTTTGAGTAGCACAGAGTTCATCAGTTCTTGGAACATAAGCATTGTAAAGAGGTTCATTGTACTTATAATGAATATGACGAATTACATTAGAAGGAAAGAGACAAACTTTAATAGGTTGTCAACATTAATTTTGATTCCGTTTATTTAGTAAATTTAATCACAGAAAAAAATGTGTCGTGTATTTTCTGTCAAAATTTGTTGAAACACTGAAATGCTCACTATTTGAAATGATCAAACAGTTAACTCCCAATAAACACAGATACAAATAATTAATTTTCTTCTATAAAATTTGTGTCTGCCTTTGTGAATATGATAGGAACTGTATACATGTGGGAGCAGTTTGTGTAGCAATTATTTGCTCTCTCAGCCTCGAGGTTGGGGGTTCAAACCTTCGTTGTGCATTTCGCTAGTGTTTTGGACAAGGCACTTTACCTATGTTTGTCTATCTCCACCCAGAAGTATAAATGGGTACCTAGTTCAGGTATACTGGGGAGGCTAAAAAGGTAGCATGGAACTGAAATACCACACAGCGCCTAATCTTAATACAATGTGCTAACAGCTCATTTCCCTACGTTCATTAATAGATTACGGGACTACCTTACCTTTACCTATTCATATTATATCTGATAGGAGGAAATTATTTTCTCATTCTAAAATGTAAACAATTTAATAAATAATGAATATTATTGTTTACTGGCTCAACATAATTATTTGTCAACTAACTGCAAAAGGCCATGGTTTTTTTCAATGTTTGGCTTTAATTTAAAAATTGTTTGATTGTAAAATACAATGATGCTTTTATTCATGATGATACTTTATTTGATACAAAACATTGGAAAAAAAACCCCTTTTTTCTTCTCTTCTTACTAAAAGTTAAAACTCAGTCCACATCCTTAAAATTAGGAAAAATTACACACAAAATAACATTCATTGTTAAAATATAAAAAAAAAATTCACAGTTCAGACAGATTTTGAGTAATTTTCTAGTGGTGTGATTCTTATTTTAACTGATTAGTTTAGCCTGAATAATTGTTAGTTACTTGCTATGTAATATAAATAATGATTGATAAATTGTGTTGACAGACATTGAACCTCCTAGGTTGAAAACTGATGGCAAAACTTATCACACAGGCAAAGCAGTGTCAGACAACACAAATAATGCTATTAGTGACACATTATTGAATGATGCTCATGTAGCATAATGATTTCATGCATTTGGCTCATTAGGCCAAACAAAAACATGTTTTGTGTCCCCTCCTGAAGAGTCTCTTGGCTGCCTCCTCATTTTACTTTCGCAAAGGAAAAATCCTAGAAAATCCTGCGGAAATCCAATGGTCTTAACAAGCAATGTGTATCTATCTGTAGACTGTAGTCTAGGCAAGAAACGGAGCTTTTGGCACAAGGGCAGGGAGTGCCCACCTCACTTTACTTAGCATTTGCACCAGACTGTAAAATGCTGTGGTATGGGATGGGGGTGGGGAGGGTGGTTCATCACATTTCCCACACAAGTCTCTAACGAATGAAAACAGTCTCCATCTCTGTAAAAAAAAAGACCTACTGTAAATGAGAAACATGTTTTTCTAATTGGCTTTATATTCAGGTATGATATTTTATTTCTCATTTGATTTGAACTTTGGTCATTAGAATGCTATCCCTGACCCCTGGAGAATACTCTCTGTCAATTACTACCCATAGTCTTCAAGTGAAGAGAAAGTATAAATTTTCTCAAGAACTTGGCAAGTAGATTTATAGGTGCTAAACTTGTTGCCTGCTTGAAAATTTAGTAGGTAGGTTTACTCTGGTTATAATTTACTGTTAAGACAAGTGCCAAATTGGTTAGATGAAGATAAATGGTGTGAAGTTTAGGTCAACCTGGTTAGACCTAATTGTTGCCAGTTAAACTGTTCCATGCTAGAAAAATCTACTACTGTAATAATATACATATGTATGCTAGTAATAAACTAATTTATTTGATTTATATCTTTTGCACTTTTAACAGATGAACTTGAACCAAAAATGGACAGATAACGCAATTGAATTTTAATGAATTAATTGGTTGTTCAAACTGCCCAGCTTTAATAATTAATTTTCTATTTTGGTAACTCATTTAAAAATTTGATTGAATAGTTGTTGATTATTTATTGATTGAATTATCTTTTTAGAAAAACAAATCTATCCTTTTTAAACTATTTGTGAAGATATCAACTTGGTAAACTCCCATTTCAGTAAATATGCCTCACAATTTCAATAGCTCTTAATGGCTTATCCCCGAGTGCACAATGGGTTGTTCTAAATTACAGGTATAAAATTAATAGTATAATAAATGCTGTGTGTTAAAATAGTGTGACAGAATAAAGATTGATGTTTCACTTTTTCTTGGGTTTCACATTAATTTATTAGAAATGTGACATATTCAGGTTGTGTAGGAACAATTTAACCAAATGTGTATTAAAATCCTGATGGAGAACTTATTGTAACAGCACCTTGGACAATAAGCACATTTATGAGTCTGATCTTTAGACATAATGTATTTCCATAGCATTTTTCTCTATTTCCATAAGTCCATAATTGGGCCAATTTTAGTAGCAACTGTGAAAGATTTGTAGAACTTGACAACTCTGCTAGTAGAATCAAGAACAGTACAAGGAGAAAAGACATTCAGTGATATAATAAATACTCATAGAAATGGAAAACACACCCATGGCCAATAAAGCAATTTATTTTAGTCAATTTCCACCAGAGTACAAATTGAAACATACAGTACTATTAGCCTAGTTAAGCTTTGCATTATGTATAGACAGTTTATCATAAAAGGTAATAACAATGATAATATTTAATAGCATATCTAAGCCAAATTATCAATTTAAAGCATATTTTCAAGTGCTTGTCAACAAACCTGTTCTTATTATTTGATCAAAACTCAATGATTTTTATATATCACTTGAGGTTTCCTCACTTCATAAATGATGAAGGCTGAGAAAGCCTGCTAAGCAGTTATCAAATTAAATTTCCTTTCAAACTCAAAACAGCTGGCAAGTGAAATTAACGTTCACCGAGACATAATATCTATTTTGTTATTGATTTTGTTTTTAATGGAAAACTAGCAGAGAAAGAGAAAAGGTGGATATAAAGAGAAAGAGTAGATAAAGGCGAAGAGATTAATAAAAAGTTAAAAGAAATACAGAAAGAGAAAATGTATATTTGATATTGAGTAAAAAATTTAAGGATGGATGAAATGACAGTTATATAATTTATTTTTATTTTAATAATAATAAAGAAAAGCTATGAACAGTTTATGCTTACAGTATTTAGGTTGGCTTTTAAGTAGCTGTAATTATTATAATTATTATAACATATTACACATTTAATTGGCTTTTTAGGTTGTAGTGTAAATGTAATGGTTTCTCATTAAGATAACCTCAATTATAGTTGCTATAGTAACCAAAAAGGATGGCAAAATATATATTTCTTTGCATTTAAGTATTCTATTAAACTAAGATATTAATAAACGTTGGCATTTAAGCTGCATTGTAATGTTTTTAAAACAATAAATTTTATTAAAAAAAATAGAGTGGTGGTTACTGATTGTGCATTTAAGTGTAATTGATATTAAAATATGCAGTACATACCAGTTACATAGTACACAAACATCCATTCCATTTTGGTACTTTTTACCCATAATTTGTAAAACCATAAATTTGATTTATTTTCATCAAAAATTTTAAAAATATGTTTATGCATTTAAAGTATTCTTGCATTCCATTTTTGCAGTGATTTTATTTTTTGCCTCATTTAAATTTTTTTGCTGTAGCTTCGTGAGACACAAAAAGCACACAAAATAATTTAGGTAAAATATTTTCACTTATGTAGTATGTATAATTAGGAAAAAGGTATAATGATAATCATTTTGAAATCAATTAGGAAGCAACAATATTTGAAGTATAGAGATGATAGCGCAGTAGACAGTATTGCTGTCTAATTTTTACTGGTTAGCTGGCCCACTGTAGTAATGCATTCCAGCTTTTATTACTGTCATGGTGCACACACTGTACTGTTGTAGACTGCACAAAATCCATCATGTAACTCACCATCGTGTCTGCATATTAGCATAAAATATCTAGTACCAACTTGCATGCTAATGAATATTAATGAATGTGTGTTACCAGAAATTGTTTATACATTTCTTATTTAAATTTTAAAATGTATTATATTCAGGCCTGCTGGCATGTAAATTTGAAATTATGTTTAGATTGGGCATGCTGAAAGGGCTAGTTTAATTTGTGGTTGATAATTCAATTTAATGTAGTGCTTCACAACATGAACTGTCATGGTTTATTATCATGTAGGCCTAGATAGGCTTTTTTTTTTTTTTTGAAAAATTATAGGGTAATCTGACATTTTAAAAATTCAATGAAGAGATTAAATATCTAATTTTAAAAGATCTAATTTGTAACAGATCGCTAATTTTCAGACTACAAAAATCCTGAAATACAAAATGAATGCGAATTTAAAGCTTAAATCTGTGTGAAGAATTTAGGAACAGTGATATTTAAAATCCTAATTTAATTTTAGCTCTTTACAAATGTTTATCTTTAATAGTTCATCTCTTTCATTTCATTTGAAGTGAAATTTAATCTAGTTACAAATGTACATTATCTGCCTAAATGGATGGGTTAATAATCTCTTGTTTTTAAAACGAAAGCAACATTAGTATTTTGTTGATGGTTTGTAACGTTGACCTTTCCTTCTCAGGCTAATAATTGGCATTCAGTGTAAAATCTTTACTATGTTTATTAATCATGTTAAATAATGTATGTAAGCCCATAGTGAAAAGTTGCATGCCCAACCAGTCAAACCTAGGAATTTATTCTGGCCAACCAATAGGTGGGGAAAAGTAACTCGCTTTAGCTATTTGTAAATTTTACTTTCTGGCCACCACGCCCATGACCAAAAGCACATTTCTGGCTGGCCAGTCTGTCAAACCCTAAACATCTGTCCCTGGCCACTTTCTGGCTAATCTATTTTTGATAAAGATGACCAACCAAATTAGATCATCTGGTTGGTGCCCTTTACTGGTCAAAACATTGTTCACTTTATTACAACATGATGTAATTGAATCAGGAGGACCTCCTAAGGGGTACAGCCGGTTTTGTCGGCCGTTCCTCTGGAGGTTGCCGCTTTCTTATGAGTCACAGGACACAGCAGGACGGAAACACCCTCAATGGTTTCAACAATCAAGCAGATCCTAGTCAAATAATTTCCATAGCAAAAAAATTAGTGGACTATTATCCAATACACAGTCTAGGATGCGATTATTAATGTGTTGCATGGAGAAAGATGTGCATGAGCTAATATGCATGACAGGGATATAATTAAGATTTAGGCCTAGTTGATACTTAATTGATTTCTAATGCATGTACTATTGTAGTGTACAAACCTGTTGTTCATTACCGTAATGTACTAAAAACATGGCGTAAGCAGCTGATGAGCTTTTCAATATACAGTATCTGAAAACACTCATATACTTTTACCCGTAAGTAGAACATTTTCTTGTTCACAATTGTTTAAAATGCAAACAGGAAAAATCCCATTTTTTTCCCAAATGGTAATCTGGATTTTTTTTCAGAATCTCTGGCACATCCAATACACTGTTGTAATTATAGTTTCCATTTTATGTGTGTTGTTCTATTTAATAGTGGAAAGGAGACAAAGCTTGCTCTAGGCTGATTTTGAACACAAAAATCTCCATGAAATCTGTAAGCTTAGAAATCCTGAAGTGAAACCTTTGTAACACCATGTCAACAAGCTAAGACTTAAAATGAAAGAACGAAAGCAAAAGCAAATGCTCAATCAATGAAGCCTTTACAACGTGGTTAAGATGTTTAACTTCCAATCCAATGATTGCAGGTTCACTAAATAGTTTCAGGTATTTTTCTCATTAAGATGTTTAACTTCCAATCCAATGATTGCAGGTTCACTAAATAATTTCAGGTATTTTTCTCATGGTAAAATTTTTTCTAGGACCCGGATGTAACATTCCCATGGCAAAATCACACCGATGCTTGCTTTGGACGTTTATCAAAACAATGGCTAAATTTATATTATACAATTAAAAAAAGAAAAAGAATTAGTAAAACTTCGCCTAAGCTCGGTGTTCTTATTTTTTTCTTGCTAATTACAGGCTCAAATATTCTTATTTTTACATGTATTTCAAACGAAAAAAAAAAACAAAAACGAAAACCTCATTGACATTTTAACTTGGCCTCAATTGGTTCTTATTTTTTAAGCAATTTCAGCCTCAGTTTTCATATAAAATGTGTTCTTTAAAAAAAAAAAGTGTACATCGTATAACATATATAATAGGTAATGAAGAATCAAAACACCTGCGTAGGAAGACTAAATAGACTCCTGTAACCTAACCTGTTTAATCTCCTAATAAAAATTTGCTTGACTATACTGAATGCCTGTCATGGGTAACGCAAGTAAAACATGTTTCACACTCTATGACCCAAAAGAAAATATTCAGTGTCTATACGACTTAAAACAATATGCTTACTGAATTGGATGAGATGATCTGGCCTGTTGAAAGTATTATATTGAAACATGATTGACTTAGTGCATTTTAAAGGCGAGTTCAATTGACATTTGAAAAATATCTTTACTTGCTTTAGTTAATACATTATAACCTTTAACATTAAAATACCAGATTTGGAACACACAGTGTGAACTAGATCTCTGTGTGCTCCAAAGCCTATGTGATGATGTCAATTAAACTGTCTTATAAACAGTATTAGAATTTAATGGTTCGATCATCAGGACTCCTTAAAGGGAACTAGTAACAAATTAATGATCAACGATGTTGGATGGACAAATTTCAAATTGTAATTTTTATAAAAGGAAGATTCAATACTAAAGATAAAAACTATGTTTATGGATGCTCTTTGACAAATTTTGGTTTTTATAAAAAGATTCAGTACTTAAGATAAAAAGTATGTTAGATGGATATTCTTCGTTGAATTTTAGTTTTTATAAAAAGAAGATTCAGTACTTAAGATTCAAACTACCGGTATGTTAATAGCAATTAGTAAGTGTAGATGTGTAGATGTATTGTTATCAAACTCTTTCAATTAATAATATAATTGATAATAAGTGGGTTTTGAATTGATCTTTGTGTGTAAATCAATCTTTCAGTCATATTTTGGCTTTAGAATTTTGTCTCTATAAGGTCAAATTCTTGTTATTAAAAGCTATCTTAAAATTTCTAAAATGTATTTTCTTTGGTGTATGATTCAATACATATGCTGCATATGGTTATCTTAGCGATTCTAGATAAAGTACAAATTTTTTTTTTTTTTGGATGAGTAAGAATAGACAAGCTCAAGAGTGATTCAACCAAAAATGTTTGAATTTAACCTAGATTTAGACAACTTTTTTCAGATATTCTTAATAAGAATGTCAGTTAGGATGCTGACAAAAGACTACTGTGAAATTGTGGTGTCTAAAGGCACTTATTTATTTTAAGCTTCATTTGTTGCAGTGAATAGTTTTTCCTGTTATAGGCATACCGCTGGGACATAATTGTTTCTTGTTCAATTCTGTTTTTTTTTTTTTGGGGGGGGGGGGGGGGGGTTTATTTACTTTAGCGAAAAGTAGAAAGCAGAAAAGGAGTGAAGATTAACTTCTAAAAGAAACATTTTGCTTTTTATGATGAAAAGAATAAATTCCCATACATACTGACAGGTCAACAGTTGTTCTTACTATTTTAGTATCCCTAAGGAGTGACGGGAATTACATGTGTCCCAAGGAATATTATACACAGATATGAGTTTTTTCCTTCTTTATTACCATCCCAAGGGTGTATAGGGTCCCAGAGGTGTATATAAAATGAAAAGCTAGTCTCTAGTTTACTTATCCCAAATGACTATACAGACAGTAGGGAGGTACTATGTCTCTTATTTTACCTTTACTTTTTCCAAGCAGTATAGAAAGGTAATGCATTCAGGATCCCATTAGTAAGAAGGGATGTATTCCTTGCTTGTTGAGGGTGGAAACTGCCTAAGCAATTTCTAGGTTTGCCTAAGATTTTTGTCTAGTAATTCAACATAACATGAAATAATTTGTTTACCATCTATAGTACAGTAGGTACAAAGTCTTGAAAAATAGTTGCATTGCTCACACATTAAGATATTTTTTTAGTCATGAGTCAGATGGGAATTTATTTTACTATAGCTTTAGGCTTCATTTGAAAGGTCAACAGACATTTACCACATGGCTGGTAAAAATGATAAAACTGGTCTAAATTTTATAGATAATGTATGAAATTCAATAATAAAGGCTTGAAAAGTGACCTTTTCAAATGTCGTATTTTGGATTCTGAGAAAAAATATTTTTGTGAAAAAAAACAACAGATTTTTTAGATTTTGAGTCAGTTGCACTTTTGCAACACAAACCTTCTTTGGTATGATACTGTATACATTCTTGTTTATCACATTCATAACCAATATTATTAACTATATTTTGTGAATTTGCTGATAGATGGCAGATTATTACCAAAAAATATTGTTTTTTATTAATAAATTTATCTTATTGAAAGTAAAAGCTTATTAAATATTTTTTTTCAAAACCAAACATATTGCCCGATAATATACAAAATATTTTGTCTAATGTATTGCCTGTGAGTTTCATAGCCAATTCGGTCGTTATTTTTTCCAGTTAGTTTTAGGGTTAATGGGTGAATTCTTGTGAATTAGGTTTGGTCTAATATTTTGACAAACTTTGAGGTCATGTGTTTGAAAAACTTGCTATGTAAATCGCTAGTGTCATTGGTCAAATCCCTGTACTGTAATTGCGTTGTCACTTCCTAGGACTTGTATAACTGGGGTCCGGTAATAGTTTCATGGGCTGATATGCACGACTAGCTACATGGACCAGAGAAGATTGTTCTCTATGCTCAGGTTGAGTGGTAGACATTTTAAATGGGGAGGGGAGAGGGAGAGATAAGTGAGTGATAACATTGGTAAACTCTACATAATAATAGTGGATTTTAAGTATGGACAATGGGACTAATAAACGCGGTGGAGGGTCATGATATTGGCTTTATACTATGTGGAGGACTTCAAGGCTGGGAGGTCCTGCCGATCTTAACTACATCTCTGTATGCAGGTTTTGGCAGTGTAATGTTTTTCATGTATACCCAAGTTATGTTAGTGACCGCCTGTAAACAGCCATTGACGAATCCCTCTATCGGTCGAATCTAGGATCCTTCCTGATTGTATTTGGGAGAGCTATGCTGTGTAATGATTAAACTGAAGATGCTGTAGTGACAGTGTAGCGATTTTATGGAAACTACCATTAAGTGATTTGATGTGGCTGATTTTAATGTTGTAGTGACTGCAGAATGACCATAGTGACCACTAACTGGCTGTTCTAAACAGTAGTGCAAAGTTGATAGGCTTTATTGATGTCGTGTCAACAAAGTGCCTTGGATTTAACTTAGTGACCGCAAATTGGCTAGTTTAATGTTGCATCGCAAAAGAGTGGGTGGGCATATAGATATAATTTAAATAAGGAAAACCGTGAATTAAAAAATTTTGTATTGTACAGCATTATAAATTCGCAAATCTAATTTAGATAAAAAAATAAAGGAGCATAATATGTAGCTATAAACAGGTTTATGCTAATAATAGCTTTGTTATTACTTGACACAAAGAAGTGAATTGATTTAGCTACTATTGTACATACTTGAAATTGTGTTGATATTGCAATGTTTATCATTTTGCTACTTAATCCACAAATCTATCTAGATCTCAAGTGGCTATTGATACTCAAGTGTCAAAGATCAAGGTAACTAACAGTTGATGACCATCACTGTGATACTGTGACATGACATCGCTAGATATTCTTCCCCGATTCACATTAGGGGGGGTTTTTTTGTCATTATATTTCCTGTTTTTTAGTACATGTTTTTTTAGCTATAGCCATGGTACTGTGATAGGAGAGATGCTTTTTGTCTGTTTCTTGCAATTAATTGTGGAACTTCAATACATTGTATAATAAGCAAATAACTATATTCCATTTAAATATTAGCGATAGTGTTATATACCATAATTGTATTTTTAAAATTTATAGTTTTTGTATCATATTTTAAGTTTGGATTTCATATATTTCAATGATTGTAGGGTCCCAGTTGAAAGCAGTGCTATCACTTATCAGGTTCCCTCTTAAACAAGACAATATTAATTTAAAAAAATTAAAAAAAGTATAATGTAGGCCTTAATGAATCATAGTAGTAGTTAAAATAATAGTAGTAATAATATAATTAAGAATGGATAATAAATGGTGATAATACTAAAAAATAATGTTTAAAAATGTAAATTGATAAATAATAAATTACCGTATTATAATAATAGCAAAATAGCAATAGTGTGGTAATGAATGGTATTAAAATCATAACATTAATAATAAATGATGATAATGTTAATGAAATTAATATGTATAGTAAGGCCAAAGAAATTACTGATGGGTAATTAGATAATGAATATTTTTGCTAACACACTATATGTGGAAACATCTAATTTTTGCTATGTAAAGATATACAAATATGTATAATATATGACTAATAAACAGTCTTGATTTTAACATTAACTTTGTCTTTACAAAAAACATAATATTGATGAAAGTCAAGTTTAGACCACCAGTTTTGAAATTCTATCCATACACGTAATTCCAAGTACGTTCCATCAACATTAATCTTTCTTAATTACAGTTCTTAATCTAAACTCTTCGGGACATTTTTTTTTCATATTCCTTTTTTTTAAAACATTGCATTCATCAATAGATGATAACGCCATGTTTATCTCAAATAACATGCTATCAGCAATCCGAGTCAATCGTGTTACGGTTTGGGATTGAGTAGCTACAGCAGGGACTGCTGGCAGCAACGGAGCAGGCATAATTACATGCTGATTACTGTATTGATGTCTCATCTGTAGGCTTACACAGAGTTATCCACCTAAGCTTTGTGAACATCTAGTGGTATCACCATCCCTTCACATGTAATTGGATTTTATTTATTTTGGGACAAGTTGATGTCATTATTAATTGCCACCCTGTCTTAATCCATCTATGTAACAACCAGACTGCTTTATGCAGTGAACGGTTGTGGTGAAACGATTACGGCAGTTGCTTAATGTACATGTACAGTTTTTGACACTATAGTATGGTCATTTTTTTCTTTTAGCGATAGTATCCTATATTATCAGATTGAAAAATTATTTAATTAAATTCCATTGAGCATCCGTTAAGAAATAGGCCCTGAAGATTCCAATCGCATTCACTTGGCATAATTTCCCAATTACAGGCAACAAAAGATGATTGTTCCTTAACCAAGGTCTAAATTGTGTTATGATTAATTTTTGCAGGATGTGGAGGCTCTACCTCTGTCATTGATGGGTTTATGCGTTGGAGTGAAGAAAAGTTTGCAGCTCAAAAAAATGTGTTGTATGCTAAATATCTCTGTTCTATGTTTATTATAGAATACCTGTACCTATAAGAATTGTTAAATTACTTCTATTACAGTAGTTCCTGCTATATAATTTTTAACAGCAATGAAAATGTACAAACTTAACTTGCATTGCAATTGTACATCAGTCTGAATCAAGAGTAACTGCAAACGTATGATTTTCTGCGCAGATAATATTTTGGATACTTTTTCATTGAATTGAGGCCTGTTCATTCTGAAAAGATAATTTAGTTCTTATAATTTTTCTACTTGAACTAATAATTTTCTGGTTGATGAAATGCTTTTGGATGTTTTTTCTCATTAGTTCAGTATTGTTTAATTGAGTGGTTTTGTATACTGTAGTAAACCATGTGATCTATCTGGACTGACCTAAACAGCTTCAAGACCATCAATTACAGTCATTCGTCAAAGCTAACTGCTAGATAGGCTACAGCAAAGAAACTGTCTGCACTGTAATGTTATGCTAAGCATACAGAAAGAAACAGGAATTGACATTTCCTTATGCATACATTACTAGGAATTATATTTATTTGATTTAAGGCCACATGTAATGAATTGCTAGTTCCACGTCCCTGCCCTCATCACATTTTGGAGCCTCATAAAAAAATGGATTATTTGCTTTTTTTTTTTTAAATATCATTTTTCCATGGAAAGTAAAAATAACGATTTTAAAGCTTTGTTGTCAAAGCCTAAAAATAAGGTGGAAACATAAAGACGGAATGCTATTACAAAGATTGGTTTTTATTCTTTTATAAAAAATATTTTTATTGTTTATCAGCCTATACCACTAGTAGATAGGATAATAAGTAGTAATTACCACCACCAAAAATTGAAAATCCAGGTCGTAAAACTAACAATTAATTTGATTTGGCCTTATTTCTGTTGTATAACATATTTTAGCATTTTTTATTTAAACATGTTTTTATATGTGGTACTTTAAAACATCATTAAATATAAATTATTCAAATAACATTAACAGGATTAGTTACTGCTTGAGAAATACTGTTGAAAGCATTAGGTTAAAGTTTTGCTTGCGTCCACACCTATTTGATTACATTTTTGAAAGGTCAACTGTTTGTTTTTAACTAAAAATATAATTCAATAATATGTTACTGTACCTTGCTTACTTAACTTACACAATAATACGGTTTGTAATATCATTTCCGTAGGCTCTTAAATTGGCTGATAATCAATATGGATATTTATAGTAAGTAAAACATCTGTCTGCCAAAACCAAATTGTTTTGATCTATATCCTATTAGAATTTAACTTTAATTTATTTATCCATTAAAATGAGTAATTAATATTTTCATTGAATTTTTAAAAATTTTTGAGGTTTTAGCGCAGATAATTATATCTACAGTAATTACATGAGGAGTTATGCTTTGTTTACATAGCAATGGAAAAGCAGTACCTTATAAAACCAGGTTTAAAATAGCAAATACGTGCAACATATACAATTTTTAAAATTTTTAAATCATGTTCGTCTGATGTAACATGCAAATTTACTACTGAAATAAAACTACTAACTGTCCATAAAATAATAATATTTGGAAGATTAGCCCTACATTTGGCCTCGTTTTTAGCCAGCTAGATGAAATATCAAGACCATAAAGAGCAGAAAAATGTAGGAATTCCGATGGTGAAATGGTGAGTCGTCTTATACTCCTGACATACAAAAATCGTGCAAAAATCTTCTCAAATTCAGGGGGTCTTCTTATGCACGGATCGCCTTATATGCGAGAATATACGGTAATACACCTCAATAGCATGCTCAGCAAGGGTAGATATTCCATAGGACATGTTTCTACAGTACCTCCCCTTCCCCACTCCCAGTTTTCTCTCAAAAAATATCCTATTTTTCTTTTTAAAATGTGCGGTGCACCTACGCATATGTACATGACTCAGAAAAGGCTTATATGAATTTATCTTTTTTTTTTTTAAATGTATTTTATGTTTTACAGAAAAATTCACCGATATTAAAATAAAAACAACTGCATCATAATATATTTATTATGTTTTTTTCCAAACATAGGCCTATTGAATGTTAATTTTTTTTTTTATTTCCCTCTAGTGTATTTCTCTTTAAACGTCGATATAGTAGAATTTTCTCTCTTAATGTTTAATTATAGGATATAAGTAGGCCTATGTAATCTATAATCTAGTCAACAATAAATATATCACCAATACGTTATAATTCAAATGGGACCAAAGACAGCTGTCAAATACCGTATATCAAAATCATACTTCTTATGTTCAAGTAGAATTTGATGAATTTGTCCTGATTTGAGATAAAAATACAATACTGCCCTCTGGAGATTATAATTTATTATTGTTCTTTAACCAACAGACAATAAAGTCTTTATCTTAGTAAACCAATACATTTTTTATCATGATTCAGTAGATGAAAAAAAAAAATCCATATGAACATTGTATAAAAAAAATGTACAATATTTTAGTAGCTAAAAATATTGATAGGCAAATCAAAAGTTTTTATTTAGATTTATAGTTTTCTTGGTATATCAAAATTGAGTAGAAGTACAGTATCTCTAATGTTTGAGTGTCTCTTTAATTTGCTTTGTGTAATCCATTTGTAATAATCAATTATTGACCAACATCTAATTCTAATGGGATTAAACTTTTAGCAGACTATCTTTTCTATTAAACCTAGCCTAAATCTTTCATACTATCCATACAGTAGAATATCTACAGTATGTTTTGTACTAATTTCAGACATTTTAATACCAAAGTTTTTTATTGATTACCAACGAATGTTGAATAAATTATAGAATGAGAATTCAAAATATTTATACATAATCCTTGTGATATGTAAATAAGTATAACAAAAAATTAAGATATAGAAATACTTTGAAATTCTGTTTTTTAAACAGTTATTAATGTGATAATAAAGCATTGTTTCTTTTCTGCAATCATGCATAGCCTATATCTACATATAATATATTATATCTCCAATTGCAATTCTTTTGTGCCTCATCAGTTTTTGATGACAAATATATTACATGATTATTTGAAATATAGGCTGCATGTCTATGTTGTAAAATCACAATGCTGTTAAAATTATTGTCTGTATAATTTGCTCACGTTCATCATAAGTTTTTGAGTTAATACTAAACAAATATTTTGAGTTCCTTTTGTTTCTACCCCTCCCCTTGATACTTGACTTGTTTCTCCTGTCATGTTGTGGTATTAAAGTACAGTACTATTATTACATATTTGAGGTGTTAAATTTGGAGAATGAATTATTGGAAGTGACAGCAATGAAGACTGGCTACCAGAAGGTTAGCATGAACCGCAGGATCAACGTACCAGTATGGATCAATGAAAAAGGCAACATTAAACATGGTGTATGCAGAAAGTTTGTGCAGAGATCCTGACCTCTTGCTAATACCCTATTCAGACTAGCATCGCATTGTGACCGGTTGTAGCAATTGTGATCCTCCCGCCCCCCCCCCCAATTAGCATTTCACAATCGTGTGTGAAAACTCGCCAATATTAGTCGATAGGTAATCGAGATCATGATTTTGTTACCCATTGAGATTGGGTGCTTCTGTACAATCTTTATTATTCCCAATTACCATGGAATCCGATCGAAACCAATCGCAACAGCCACTATGATTGCCAGTCAACATAGACCTATCCCCCTGAGGCTTAGTACCAATTGGACCTCCCGTTTGACCTCCTGTTCCAATGTGGGGCATTAGCTTCAGTGTTAATGTCTTGAAAGCCTTTCATTTTGTGTAAACAAAGTGAAGAAATGAAGACAAAATATTTTCTTCCCTTTTAATATACAGTACATTTTGCAATGTTTTTTACTACTAATGATGATATTAATTATAATCTTAACGTTTGTATTTTACAGACGGGACAAGTTGTTAAACCAGGTAAACCGAAGCGTCAGACCCTGGAAGATGGAACAAATATCGACCGGGAACGTGACAGGGAACACAAAGGAGGACGCAAGAAGCAACCAATTCTTAAAAAGGTAGACTTTGTGATTGTAGGAATGAAAGAATGTTGGATATTATTTAACATTTCTGACTTTGTTGTTGTGTAAAATAAGATAGGAATTTTGCGCAGTGTACTGCCACTTACATGTAACTAGATTAGTTATGACAATACAAGTATCACTTTTTTAATCATGAAAACTATTATAAATTTTTCCCATTCCAAAACAAATTGTTTTTCAGGTAATGAAGGCATTGTCAGAAACATTAAAACATTTACAAAACGATAAACACATTGCGCCATATCATTATAATTTAGAAAAAGCAATAATGATCATTAATTATTGGTTAAATGTGAATGTACCAATAAAATAATTATGAATTAATCATGCAGGTACTTGTACAGGTATCGATCTATAGTCATCAAAAATCATAATTTGATCTGAAAAATATTTTTAGAAAAATGTGAACATGTCTAGAAAATACAAATTATTGTGGTGTTGATTTACAATGGATGACAATATCTTAGCATAAAGAAACATATAATATCTACATGAATTTTTTTTCTCAATGGGAAGTTACATTTATGGAAACATTCTGTAACTTAATGTGAATTACAGTTAGAAATTTTTATTGAAAATCTTAATTATACTTTCTTATTTCCCTGATATCGAATTCCCAAGAATGGAATTATGTAGTGAAAATTTTTACAAATATTTACATCTGGATTTTGTGAAATTAGGGCACACAGGTAAATATCAGAAATGATTGCACATAATACTAAAGAGTGTTGAATTCTTACTAAGCTTTTCGAAATCTGTAGGACATTATCAAAATTATCCGACATGATTATTTAAATTTTGATGCATGCAAGCGCTCTCCGAGGACGAATCATTTAAATTTTTTACATATCAAATACCTTCCTAGCTGTAGAATATAATTCATAAGCAGCATATCCTCTCTGCAGTAACCGACTGCCAAATGTTTATCTATATGTTGTTATCTACAAGTAGCAAATATATACTAATTTCTTTCCCACAATTTATGAAATTCATGAATATCTCGTTTTAACTTCCCTTTTATGAACTAAATTTAGAAGTCCCTGTGTGAATTCCACAGGGAAACATCCATTGAATGTTTGACAAGCGTTTCTCTACTTATGAGACAATACTTTTTCTCTATGATATTTAGCATATTTTTCATACATGTGCATAACAATTGATTAAAGTATATATAGACAGTAATAACTTGGCACCATGGGGGAACAATAAAATATGAATTCAGTTGAGTATTTAGCATGTGACGAAAAGTCATGGTCACTTTCAGTCAATCAATGCAAATTGGCATTTATTTTTTTTTTATTGATCTTGATTTTTTTTTTAATATCCAGAATTTTTGTAAAATTGTTTTTTTTTTAAAATATGAATTGATCCGTACATAAAGCTACTGTATGTTGTTATTATCACAATCATTTTTTTTTTAAACCCTAAATTTTAGTTTTACTGTAATGCTGTTTATCTAAAATGTATTTTTGTTGCAAAAGGTAAGGGCATGTCCCGTATATTTTTTTGTCCTTATTTGAAAAATTAATCTTTGTTTTTAAAAAAGAAATATGTTATTGTATTTTCTCATTGTCTTTCATATTGTAAATATAAGTCTATTAGTAGGCAATATATTTGTTGAATTTTTGTTTATCAAGTTTTTCAACTCAACATGGATGTATTAATGTCTGAAAATGACATCTGGACTCTGATAATAAGTAACATTCTTCTAAATGTCACAATAAAAAGTGTTATTTCAGATTTGGAATGTTTCTCTCCTTACCCTAGACATGTTTTAAAGTATGTCTGAAAACGTGATAATGTGAATTGATGTTATGTGACTTTTTGAGTGGGATACTGATCGATTTATAGTCATGTCCAAATGTAATGATGCATTTCGTGATTTAACACTAACTGCAGCGTTCTATTTTCTGAAATTTCTACCATTTCTTATAAATGTAGTACTGACGAGGATTGGTTTTAAAAAAGTTCAGAGATTGACTGACTCATTGTCTTCTTTCTGTACAATAATGTTTTTGAATTTATATATGTTTGTATGATATGGCATTTAAATAGTTTTTGTATATTTTGCTATTGAAGTATAATGTTCAGTGAACTACAGTACTGTAATTATGCTTTTCCTTGATCTGACATTGTTGTTTGTGGTGATTGAAACATTTAAAGAAGAAAGAAATTATGAATAATAATAATAATAATAGTACCTTAGGCTTACTATCAAAACCAAACATTTCTTTATTCTGAGAACCAAATGATTACAAGGATGGCCCTCCATGTGTTTGCTCATTTTGGAACCGCAAAAATGCATTAAAGAAAATCTGTCTGTATCAGCATCATTGACATTATTATAATAATAATAAAAATTTATTGACATACACCATTTATATCGGTGGCACTCAACAGGTGGTGCATCAAACATCTTAACTAATGCAAAAGTAATCTTAACAAAACTAATGAAAATATACAGTAAAGTAAAAGAAAATAAAAATAAAAAGAGACATAAAACACAACAACACAAAGTCAATTTAATCTTCAAGAAGATCACACCTTTTTCTCCATGCTCTTTTAGCTAAGGATTTGCAAAATTTGTCGATCAAGATTTTAATTTTTTTATGAAATAAGTTATTGTCATTGCCGCTAATAAAGAGTAATTTGTTTTCAATATCTAATTGTTGGAATTGTTGGAAAACGTGTAGGAAATCGTTGAGAGTTGCTGTTTAAACTTCTTGATTTCCTAATTTATAATATAATTTAGTGCAGGGCAAGTTAATAAAAAGTGAGTAATATTTTCTTCTTCATTTATATTACAGCATTTACAGAGCCCATTAGCATTAGGGTCATTAGACAATTTTGCTACTTTACCATCAAGAGGAAGTGTATTCGATCTTAATTTGAATTTCAATGAAGCACCCTCAAAGTCATTACTATCAAGGAGATATACCTCCAATGTAGGAGCATTCTTTATAGTCATATAGTTTTTAATAGATGATTTGCTCTGTTTCTGTTCTTGTCTGTACAGTAGAACTAGGCAAAAAACATTGACTCTTAATCAGGTACAAGCCACGCCCAAATCCCAAGGACCAATCCTTAGCCTCATTAAAATCACTATCATTTACTATTGTAGTTTATGACCTGGAATCCTGTTTACAATTTCTATTTTTCTGCTTTTACTCTACTTTATTAGTCAATGATCTTGTAATCTTTTTAAATGTCTGAACCGCCTTAAACATCAGATTTCTATAACTTATGGTAATATTCCATGGGACTATGTTGCTAACAAACACTAATTCCAGTTTATTGAATCAACTAAATTTTCGTTTTTACTAATACTAAAACAAGATTAATTGTCTTATGGGTATATTCAACCTACAAACAAGATTGTCAAAAATGCTGTGTCCAATCAAATATCATTATAAATCATTCAAAGGTAAACTTCAAGGTTGCCAGGATCTCAGTGGATTTGTTATCAATTTTCGAGCATAATCTTGAAAGTGCTCCAGCATGGATGCAATGATTAAAGAGTTGATGGATGAATAGGCAATTGAAAGAACAGCCGTGCCAGGCCTTTACCCCTCTGATTATTGCTCATGTTGTACAGAACAAGAACAATGACTGTTAGATCAGGGTCAATTGAATAAACTGTGTTAACAATTTCATTACCACGATTATTTAATTTAGTCGTAGATTATTTGGAGTCATGATAATAGCTATGGTCATAAAGGACAATTATGTTAATGAGTAGTATAGTCATAAAAATTCATAAAAACTATAAACTATTCGGATTTTATGAACACAAAATTTCACAATTTTATATTTATTCATAATATAAATTCTCTATATGTCGCCCTCTGTTGACATGTTTTAAACCTTGACATCTGACCTCCCATGTTTAGATATTACTTCTCAATTTTTAGAGTTTTTATCATTAAAAACCTTGGATACATTATCAAATTATAGCAATGAAACCGAACTCCATCCTATTTGAGTATTTAAAAAAAAGTATCTGTCCCGAGGCTTCTATTTCTTTGATTTTCTGCAAAATCAATTTGATATAGCGTGTAGATAAAAAAGATGAAATCCATGTTGTTGAAGACGTCTTTAAATTAATGTGACAAATGTATCCATTCTGCGGGAGTAATTGCCAATGCATTTAAGAAAGTCGTGTTCGTGAAACCTGACGTGAGGCAGTAGTATCTCTTGCTTAGGATCGGATTGAGTTTCATTGAAAACATTTGATAAAAGGTTCTGGGAAATAAAGACATTTAATTTCAAACATTGAAAAATCTTAGGCATCATTATAGAATATTGACATAGGCCTACAGTAGGTAGAGATTCATTATTTATCACTCGTCATTTATCCATCTGCATTTTACATAAATCCACATCATTAATTCTTCATTACTTCTCAGAAATACAATATTACAGACTGTTGGCATTTTCCTCAAGGTAATTGCATACTCCTGCCTAGCTGTTTTTTGCCCAAGTATAAAATGTTTTTGCTACAGTATTAGAGTATCTCTCCTGAAGCAATCTCTTCCCACAATTTTAAATTCTGCTTCCTAAAAAAAGGTGTTCTTCCAACAATTTTATAGTTTCCTCCCAAAATATAGCGTCCTCGTTGCCACAATTTCAGAGTCTCAAGCTGAAGCTTCCTCTTCTCACAATTTTGAAATCGGCTTCCAACGTAAAGGTATTTTTCTTTCGACAATTTTATAGTTTCATCCAAAAATTTAGCAGCATCCAGTTTGCCACAAGTTTTGAGTCTCCTCTAGAAGCATAGCACCCTCTTTCCACAATTTAGAGTTTTCTTCCTACAAACATTCTCCTTCCAAAATGATAAGTAATAGATAATCTCTATTAACACTCTGCCTGCCAAACACGGAGATCTCCGTGTTTGGTAACACAATGCTTGACCGCCAAACACGGAGATCTCTGTTTTTCAGGTTTTTTTACGGAATCCGATAGATGGGTTAATTACTGACATGTACTGTAGTAACAAGTTGAACACTATATTCAGGCTGGACCATAAGTATTTCACTATTGGTTTGTTTACATTAGCGTAGAACAGTATTGATTTACTTTCACGAAATCGCGATTATCTCAGCTTCGTTGCGCAAGATTGCGTATATCCCCAAAAGTGAGTCATTTTCATTTTACTGTTACGGGTCACATATTGTGATTAGAATAAAGTGTTTGGTACCATTGTAAAGCTAAAATGTTTGTAGTTCTTGTAGTATTCACTACATGTCAATCTGATCACATAACGCACTCTCAACGAGCTTCGGAAAAATTTTAAAATTTGCTAAAAAGTCTGGGGCTGATACTATTTTTTCAAACCCCTGGCGGTCAGAGTGTTAATAAAGTGTGGTTCCAACCTGTCCAACTAACTTAATTCCTTTCCTTTATAATTAAAGTGCTAATTTGTAAAACCAATACTACTGTAATATTGTCTTGTTTTCTTTCCTATGACTAGTTTTATTTTAAACTATTCTTATTCACTCTGATATAGCTCTTAATGTAAGTATAATATTGTAGTTAAGATAAAGGAAGTGGCTGAGATTATATAAATCAAATTGGATTTTTTAATACATTTCTAAATTTACCGACAAATGAACCTTGATTTCATTTTTGCAAATTAAAGAAGAATTATAAACAAATGTAATTGGTTCTCAAAAAAAGAAAGATTAATTTCCATGTACTTAGTTATCCACCATCAAAAACTGTTTATCATTTCCGAACATGTAATGGCATTTGACCTTGTACGGAGCTCATCCAAATCGGTTTTGAAGTATGCGTCGTTATCGTACAGTGTTCCCAACTAATGTACTCTTATTGAAAGGTGACTACTGTGTTAATTTGCAAGATGCTACGTGTGTATTATGTTGTAGTTGCTAGAAGTATTTGTAATTCTTTATAATCATAATACTGAGCTTCGAAAGATGAGATAAAGTGGGTGATAATTTTCTGTTTTTAACTGCCATGATGTGACTCCATGATGTGACTTGTTTTGATGTTTTAGCTTGTTTCACCAGCGTTGAAAAATTAACCGCAGTGAGTTCTGTTGGTTAATGTTCTATATTGTTTCACTGCAATTGAGAAATCAACTACTGTACAGTGAGTTCTTTTAAAAGTTCTGCAGTGGGGTTCTCCTCCCTTCCCCCACCCCCAAGAAACTTGCTTTCATAAATTTTTAGGTGATTCTTTTCTGATTGTACTTTCATTATTTTGTTTGATTACTTTTGTAACTGTGTATTGTATTGACAAAAAGCAATCATACCCTAAATATACTGTAACTTCTAGTCCTAAAAAGGTTTAGTAGCTAAAACCTCTCGGGGATTGAGAGATAGGCCGGCTGAGTTTAGCCAACATGGCGCAGTCCATGCCATGGGAAAGTTCATTGTTTTTATTAAGTAATGTTTTCCAGACAGTTGTACAATAAGGATCATTACTCATCCAGCTCATTTGGATTGGAGGAAGAACATGTTGAATTGATAATACAACATGGTAGAAAGACACCCAACACAATGCGTAAGCACTGTATCCCAAGAAGATATAATTGAATTAGCCAAGGCTATGACTTTTCCTAAACTGTAAGAGAAGACATAAAGCATAAGATCTCAAAAGTGGACTACATTCCATAAAGGATTAATGATAATGCATTAGTATGCATTATAAATACAGAAGTTCTCTCATGAACTAGGTATGAAAAAGATGATAATAAACAGCACTACTTTTGTACTGTAGTCGGTGTTTCTAAATAATGCTAAACAATGCTTTGATGAAATCGCAGACTAGTCTGCTAGTCTAGTATTTTAGGCTAGCCGACATCACCTGCCAGAATACACTGATGAAGGATATTTGTACATTCATAGTACATTCATTGTTGTATATCAGCCACTGAAGTGCACAACAAACAAAGCAAGTGAATCTTAATTAAAAATCCACTTCTGCTTCTGAAGTGCTTGAAGCCATCAAGCATACAGTAGTCTACCTATTCATCACCATCAACCAAGGAACCAAGGAAATTTCCTGTCTGAAAATAGGAGCTGTTGAACTTTCTGAAGTTACTGTCTCTTGACCTCTTGTTATACTTTTCTGGAGGTTTGCATTTAAATGATTCATCCTCTCGACATACTTATGTAACTTACAGAATGTATGATGCATATCAATTGACCATACCTCCTTGCATGTACTATACTCATTGACAGAATGTTCTATTACTCACTAATAGAATGTACTATATTTATTATTAGAATGTACTATATTTACTATTAGGACATTACTACCATATACTCACTGCCAGTTAAAATGTATCTTACAAATGCACTGACAGTTAGAATTTACTATGCTCATTGATATAATATATTATATTCATCTCACTGACAGAATGTACGATATACATATTCACTCACTGGCGGTTAGAATGATGCTATGTTCAAGTGTAACGAGAGGTCATTAAGCCATTTTTTTAAGTGCATGATGGGATTTTGACATTTTGAGGTCAATGTCATGATATGATCTCTTTACCCAGTATGTGAGAGCCACAAGTCGTTTTAAGCATAGTATTGCATGCATTAGTCACATACTGGCCTTCCTTTTATAAGTATAGTCAATCATCACTTCGATGTTGATGTGATGTTTCTGATAGCTTGTAGTCATAAAATCTTCGATTAAAACATCAGTGTTTCAATATAGTGCCATACACTTAAGAATGACATATACATTTATTTGCACGCTCGCATTCTTTACCAGCATATTCCATCATCACATGCTGCACCTTCGCCAACAGTAACTTATAATTGGCACGAACGATGTAACAAATGCAATGCTTTATGGTTTGCCCCACGAAGCTAAGGAGGAAAGCAATAATTTTGAGCACCATCGGTAGTTGTTCATCTCTCAGTCACGTGCTTTTAGATTATAACAACCCGGTATTAGACTCAATCAACGTTGCTGTTTAATGAAAATACGTTGCATTATGGTTTGTTTATTGTTATAGTTTATTGTTATATTCTTTTTACTTATGGTTGCTCTCGAAATTGCCGTTTGTTTTGAATATTTTCGGGGTTTTTGATGACGTCATCGTCCATACGAGGCGTACGTAAAACAGAGGGTTCGTATAACTGGGGTACGTAAAAACGAGGTTCTACTGTATAGTCAATCATCACTTCGATGTTGATGTGATGTTTTTGATAGCTTGTAGTCATAAAATCTTCGATTAAAACATCAGTGTTTCAATATAGTGCCATACACTTAAGAATGACATATACATTTATTTGCACGCTCGCATTCTTTACCAGCATATTCCATCATCACATGCTGCACCTTCGCCAACAGTAACTTATAATTGGCACGAACGATGTAACAAATGCAATGCTTTTGAACAAATGGAAATTTACCGATGTTCGTTTTCACTGCCACGAAAACTACATACAAATATGGCAGGCCCATACATCTTATGATGAGGCGGTCACACATTTTCATACAGTAACAGAGGCCTAATTTATCATGTAAAACCGCTGTCATTAAGCGATCATAGATATATACATGGTACATCTGCTATGGAACCCACAGGCTAGGTACTACGACTTAAGTAATTCATCAGAACTATACCTTGTCTAACCTTATCATAAATACTATCTTTATCAGAAATGACTTTCAATTTTCTTGTCATATATCATAATATATTGCATTATTATTTTTCAGAATGTCTAAAATTTATGATCTATCCTAATATAGTATGCCTTTTGATACTTTTATAGGAATAATGCTAAATATTACTATAGATATAATAATAATAGATATGCAACATCATTTTCTTGGCAATCTGCCAACTTTTTCAGATTATAGCTTGGTGCTACACTGGAAAACAAAACAAAACAAAAAAAATAAAAAAACAAAAAGATGAATTTATTCAACAATATTACTACAGTAATTTTTTTTAATATAGAAAAACCAATAATACTACTGTATACCATAAATGTATATAGATTTTGAGTATGGTGAATTACTATGCTGCTTAAATAATAAATTTTGAAGTACAAAAGTTGTTGTTTAATATTATACCGACATTAAAATTTTAAAGAGGGTACAACTACAATAAAAATTATTTTTTGCTACTAAAATATCACACATTTTTACCCATTGCCTTTATATAATCAAACATACTATAAACAAGTATAATTACTTATTATTGAACAAAATTTCCTTCAAATATAATAGAAAAAATGAATTTAATTTTTAAAATTTTTGAATATTAATAATAAACTCATTGTATAATATTGTGAATGTGAATAAAGAATTCTATAACTAAAAATTAGATCTAAAATTAGGCTTTGCATACAGACAATAATAGGCAACAGCCATTGTATAGCCTTTGGCCATTTGTGATTGCTTAATTATCTGTTAGAGATAAATTTATTTGTAGTATACCTAGTGCTTTGACATTCAAATTAGAGTAGCATTTATTGTGTACAGGATGGAACGATGCTCTAAACCAATTATAATCCTCTTTTGTAGTTCGGCTCAACAAAAAAAAAAGCTAATTCTACTGTAACACATAAGTCAAAAGAATAAGATAGGATTCTTTGCTAAAACTAGCTTTTAATGGAGTTTATATTTGCGGGAATAAAATTACTGGTGTCGTATATGATTTTAACACAGGTCTCTGGGATTACAGTAGAGACAAGCAGCTTAACCACTGCTCCAAGTTAAAATGAAATTCAGAAAAAAAATAATTAAAATTCTTTAGTGTAAGAGTAGTAACATCTGTGGCAACAATTTCTAATTTAATCAATACTAATATTTGAATTAATAACATTAAAACATATCCAAACCAGATGATATAATTCCAACAGCTAATATTTGGATTGTTGAAATATGCAGATTTAAGTGTTATAACAGATACAGAGAGAGAGAGAGAGAAAAAAAAATTATATTGCTTTGGAGGCCTAGCTAGCCCTGCGGGTAGTTATACATTGATCATGAGTGGAACTGTATTGATAGCCAGGACAGCTTCTGTTTGCCCAGACTTATATTTCATAGTATTTCCATTTCTATAGGTCATTTATATTATCCAAACCTGGGAGCTATGTAGCAATAGCTCATCTTACCAACAGGTTGAACTTGAGGTTTAAAAAACAAGTGAGATGCATTGCATAAAAAAAATGCTAGACTTTGAGAGTTGGTAATTAAGGTGTAATGGATTAGTTATAACTTGCGCTGAGGAAGGAAACAGGCATGTCAGAAATATTCGTCTTGAATAAATTTTTTATGGGTATTACTGTATGTAAACGTATGCAATCGTTTCATTTTCGTTTGGATGCAAAATGGAAATATAATGATGATACAATTTAGAGTATACGGTGTACCATAAATTTTGTTTACTTAATTTAGTATTTAGTTTACTACAAAATTTAATGTTTTGCAATGTAGTCCAGAAATTAATTATCATCACTATATATGTGCAATATCTATAAAAATAATTTATAATTATAAATCCTATAAAGAACAATGTCATGTTTTTAAAGACTAACAATTCAGGAACATACTTCAGTTATATTGCAAGAAGAAAGTTAGGAACAAGAATTGCCTCACTGACATGTGATTCATCATTTATCTAGATAGCCATGATAATTGCGATTTCATCCTTGGGCCATTGTGAGCTATTCTCCCCGCTTTAAACTGAAATTTCTTGAGAAAATAATGATTAATATATTTAATGAGAGTTTTAATTTGATGATCATTTATCAGGTGGTAGATATTAGCAGGAGATGCTCGCGGGCAAATTGTAATCTTGAAAATGTCACTTGATCGTGTTCTCGCGAGGGCGTAAGTGATCGCTCGGAGTGATTTATAGTTTGGGCCATCAGAGTGATTAGTATTTCTGATCATGTTTGTTATTTGGAAAAGGAAGTCATTCAAAATCAATTTTTAGGTCTATAAATTATGAATGTCTATTTATGGTTTCAAATATCAACATGAATTTTCACAAAATATTAATTGGAATTCACAAAACATCGCTTTGAACTGCTGCTATTCCAGCATATCATTAAGCTTTTCTGTTGTACTTTAATATTACACTTACATTAATTTTATATGTATTCTTCCCTTAATCATTTTACTTAAGGTATCATAATGTTTTTAGTTTTTATTCTTTATATATTCATTTTTATATCATGTATCCTCATGAAACATACATTGACCATCTATCCTCATACTGTATAAGCATACATTTTTTTCATATCAATAGAAAGCATGCATCTTCACAACAACACTGTATGTATTCATGCTTAATCAACATATATTATGTACCCATTCTCATATAAAATATGCACCCATTCTCACATGAACATATTATATGCATCCATTCTCACATCAACATATAATACTATGCAGCCGTTCTGACATCATCATACAATATACATCCATTCTCACATCAATATACATTATATGCATCCATTCTCACACCAATCAACATACAGTACCGTATATTCAGGTGTATAAGCTACGCCTGTGTAAGCCGCCCCACCCCCCAAATTAGGACGCGAAATATCACGATTTTTTGTGTTACCTGTGTATAAGCTGGACCGAACTCCCGAAAAGTAGTTTGTTATTGTTTTGTGTGAAGCGGTTTCGAACAGAAACAGTGTGTTTCAAAATTGTTTAAAAATGAAAATAATTATTTAGGCAACCCAAACTATTGCTTGAATGTCGTAGAAAATATAGTAGGAATCCTAGTACAGCACTGTAATGAGTATAATTACAAATACTAGGGCTACAAATGTCAAACCGGTCCTAGGCTAGGCTAATTAATTGAGCTAGCATGGGCCTAACGTAGACAGACGGCGCCTGATTTTCGCCGCAGCTCGTGATCTGAACTTTTTTGGGAGTAGGTTAATGACCGGTGTATAGGCCGCACCCCAAACTTCAGCGGGAAAATCGCGTATAAAATTTGCGGCTTATACACCAGAATATACGGTATATGCATTCATTTTCACATCAATGTACAATCTGCATCAATTCTCACATCAACACCTAATATGCATCCATTCTTACATCAACGTACAGTATGCATCCATTCTCACATAGGCATACAACGGCATCCATTCTCACATCATGGAGGTATTCTCACATCAACATATAGTATGCATACATTCTCACATCAATGTACAGTATGCATCCATTCTTACGTCAACATACAATATGCATTCATCCTCACATCAACAACAAATATGCATGCATCCTCAACATGCAGTATGCATCCATCCTCACATCAATAGACAATATGCATCCATTCTCACATCAACATACAATATACATTTAGCCTCACATCAACATGTAGTATGCATCCATTCTCACATTAACATGTAGTATGCATTAATCCTCGCATCATTTTTTCGGCCAATACAATATGCATTCTTGCATCAACACACATTCACCTATCAACACGCATATTATAATGTCTTCATCCTTAACATATAATATATGTGTTCATCCTCATATCTATATGCTTGATCTGCATTAAATACTATAGTGCCATCTTTGATTACAAAGATGATTGTCAAGTGTCGCCATAGCTCATGGATCTCGGCCATTCTCTTAATTATCATATTCTCTTACTCTAACCATTTCTTAACATTGCTTAAGCACATTTTTTTTTGGCCATTTATCCTACCTGTAGTATCAATTGTCAGTACGGTAATGCCTTAGTACGGTAATGCCTCAGTTCGTTCGCCAAGCTTTTGACATAGTTACATATCAAATTATTATGTATAGCCATGCCACAGACTATACTCTACAGCATTGACATACAGTATAAGCTACTGAAAGTAAGCATCCAATCCGATAGGCTATAGAATGAAAGGCATAGTTACTGATAGCTTTTCACTCTTGCCTCCATTAAGTTATTTCACCACATATTTTCATTATCATGACAAAGTACTATACGATATCAGTAAAATTCCAAGAATTAGTGTATTTGATTGTATATTTTTTTATAAGTAATAATTATTTCAGGTAAACATTGATAAAACATGTTATAAAAATATATGAAAATGTATAAAATGTGTTGCCAGTTAGGTACATACAAGTAACAGAGAAGTTGATATATTTTTCAACCATCTACAGTACCTATTCATACAACACAGATTATAAAAATTAAATCCTTTTAATTTCATTGAAAAGTTCATCAGTATTCACTTACTATAATAAAGTGTAATACTTTATTTTACCTTTTACCTAATTTTTTAGCAATTAGAAATCAAAATAATCGTGTGCTATATACAATTTTACAGAAGAAATAAATTTAAGAATGATAGTAATAACAATTGCATTTATAATTAAATACACTAGCAAATATATCTTTTACATGCAAATATGCATTTAAAAAATGAATATAAATGAAAACATAATTTTCATAAATAAATGTATAACAAATTTGCATACAAATACATTGTAAGCATGAAACATTTGCATAAAATTTTAGTGATGTTGTGTCTGCATGATATTCATGTATTCCGTGTTGACACAGCGTATCATGATATTCATCCAAAGTGTGAATTGTCGACAACATAAGTCATTGTCTGGTTGCAAAATATTGCCTCCTAATGCGCGCTTAAGCCTCACAAACTCACCGGTATTCACGTTACAATCCACGTAAATCCATTGCATTACCATTCTTATCTTTGTTGTTTTCTAATAGCTACATTACTTTGCGCTACGATTTACACAAAGTCGTTAAATAAGGCAGTTTGTTATTTCAAAAATAATGTCACAGGAAGCAAGAGCAAAATAACTTTTATGTGAACATGTTTTTGTTTTAACTTCCTAAATTGCCGTTATTTTTATAGCGCAGTTTTTTACAGGTAGCTGTTCTTGTGACACGGTAATATCTATTTTTTAAATAAAATAATGTAAATTGAAAGCAATATTTTTAATGGTTATTTGTTTAAATCTGTTTGGTTTATGTGATTGTTGTATAGCTCCCTCTCTGTTCTGCCAATTAAATCTATATTAAAGAATTATTACTTGATACAAAAAACGTTATATGACTTATATATGACTTATATAATCACATCAGAGATCTCTCTTATCATTATGTCATAACATTTTCCTCATCATGACCATACTCATCAACATCATATCATCATCATCATCATCATCATCGTCATGATAATCATCATATTCAACCTAATTACTATCAACAGTAGCAACATCATCCTCAGCATCTTATCATTCAAGCAAATCTGAAATAAAATAAAGAATTGTATTGGTTGGGATTACCAAATGAACATCAGTCATCAGTACTCTACATGTCGGCAGACATCACTCTTTCCACTCTCAGACACTACTGAGCCATTTCTTTCTGTCCAAGGCAAAATTATTTCTTTTGAAATTTGAGCTGTGTCATTGTGTCTTCCTTTGGTTCTCTTGACTTTTTTCAATCAAATTAATCGCACTGATAATTATATACATTTCTAATAATTACTTACTTAATTTTAGTTTCAATCGTCAGTGATCTGTCTTTAATTGGTTGCTTAGCAACTGATAAATCCTGACTGCACTTAAGTCAAGACTTATGATGATGAAGTTGTTGTCGTAGCTACCATGCCCTTCCGCCTTATATTGCCAACATTGTCATTAATTCTGAAGAGCCCTCTTCAGGTTTATCACCAAACATCAATCATCTAAAGTGAGGTCGTCTTTAGCTCTTCATTTTTAATTGAAACGACTGGAATATTTTCCTATTTTTTTTTCTCTTCGCGCTTAAGTTACATGATTGCACTAAGTGCTAGTTGACGCGGTACATATGTTTATTTGTGTATGTGTATTCATGTGTGCTATTATGTTATACGTGTGTTTTTGCAGATACCGGAAGGAGTTAATATCTGCTTATGGTTGTTTGTCACAGACACATCCCATAATTCCTTGCTTGATTGTTATGTTTGCCATTTCTTGTAATCAAGAGTAAAGTGAACTATCATCGACAGATTAGGGAAAATTAGAATATTTAGTGAAAGTAATCCATCCATAATTAATATAACAATCTAATCTATAAATTATACATTTAATTTTAATTGTATTTTACCAGTGAGAAAAAAATATATTAAAAAAACCTTAGTATTGCAAAACTTCAAACTTACTTTTAAGTGATCAATTCAATGTTCCTTTGATTTAGAGTACAAATTTCGGGTTGACATAATAAAATACTTCTCTTGTATACAAAGGTTACATCGTTCAGTAGAGTTGGAATATCATTTACATTCAGATAATATACGCCATTTAATTTTGTACTTTAAACTTAAAACCAATGATAAAGGCATAGCAGAGAAGCTCCACTTAGATGATAGAATAGAATCTACCGCCAAACGAGATGCATTTATAACTTTAAAAGACCACAAAGACAATTTCGCAAATAATCCAACATGCAGATTAATCAATCCCTCCAAATCCGAAATAGGAAAGTTAAGCAAACACATCTTAGAAAAGATTAACAAGAACATCGCAAAAGCAACTAAATTAAATCAATGGAGAAATACTAGCGAGATGATCGAATGGTTCAAAAGCATCCCTGATAAGAAGTACTCTTTTATATGTTTTGATGTTACTGAATTCTACCCATTAATATCGGAAAGCCTATTAACCAAAGCCCTCAACTTCACAGAGAGATTCATACAGATAACCCAGGAAGAAAAAGATATAATCTTTAAAGCTAAGTCTACACTACTATTCAATGATAGTTCAGTTTGGTGTAAGCATATCGCTAAGTCCATTTTCGACGTCACAATGAGTAGCTATGATGGAGCAGAGACATGCGAATTAATTGGACTATTCTTGCTATCTGAACTCGAACACAAGTACAGAAAGAGTATAGGACTATAGAACACCACAGGAAATCAAACAAATAAAAAAGGACCTGTGCAGTGTTTTTAAGAAACACATCCAGAAAATAACCATCTAAGCTAATAAGAAGATTATCAACTACCTAGATGTAACGCTTAACCTAAACGACGGAACATACAGACCGTACTTGAAAGACAACAACAATCCGCGATATGTACACTCCAAGAGCAACCACCCATCTTGCATATTAAAAAACATACCGGAGGGTATTAACAAGAGACTATCCGAAATATCATCCAATGAGACAGCCTTTAACGACACTAAAAAAACCTACCAAGAAGCTCTTAATGAAAGCGGGTTTGAGTATGAGCTAAAATATAACCCTTCTACTAACAACACTCACACTAACAAGAAGAAAAGAAAAAGGAAAGTTATTTGGTTTAATCCACCCTAAGTACTAATGTAAAAACCAAGAATTGGCCACGTATTCCTTAAAATTATAGATGATTGTTTCCCACAAAATTATGTATTAATAAGGATTTTTAATAGGAACACTGTTAAGATAAGTTATATCTGCATGCCTAATATAGGATCTATAATCTCTGCCCATAATAAAACCATACTAAACTAGAAATTGCAAATTGCAAGTGAAGTGCTACGAAGTACAACTCCATATAAATGTTCTTCGAACAAAATTATTTATGCGAGTCAAGTGAAAATAATGAATAATAAAAATATAACAAATAATATGAGACACGACCCATTGTCTATATTAGAACACTTCTCATTGGGTAACAAAGTCATAATTTTTCATTTTTGTCAAAAAGTGTCTATAGTGGTGAATTATGGTTTAGGTTTTTTTTTAATATAGTTTCAAAAATTTCTATGTACAGTATGTGGAAAATGTAGTTGATTACCAAAGGTTACAATTTTTATTTTGAAGACTACATGGTCTAGGAAGTGTACATTTTTTTATGGGGCAAGTTTCCAAGGGCGGGTTTTCTAGGGGCAAGTTGACTGCCAAAGAGTGTTGCCAAATTGCGAGCCAGCGTGTTATTTGATCACAAGTGCGAGACATTACAAGTGTGAGCCAGCAAGCCATGACGTCACGACAATAGATACGAGACGTTAACGAGTTGTGCGAGCTGAGATTTGTGGAGTACAATTCAAAAAAACAACTATAGGTCTAATAATGATTTATTGTGATGTTTAATAGACAATGTTAGCTATCAAGGAGCGACGTTGTTTTTCATTGGGACCTTCGTCCCTTCAAGGCTAGGCCTAT
>NW_022686322.1:2525131-2530397 GCF_011630105.1 Anneissia japonica
ACCCATACCTTTGCAAGATACTAAATGGGACAGTGGTGCAGAATGGGATTGATCATTTTATATGGTTATTAATATTATTTGTTACCATCCTTCAATAACTCATTTCAAAATTTCAGTTTGTTTATTGCTCTTCAGGCCCATAAAATTTCACAACCTCACATGAGCCTTTTAAAGCCATGTCATTTTGGTTTTCATTGTTTTTATTGATTGTAAATTATGATTTGAACTCATCAATTATTTTTTTATTGTTATTACTCAACTTAATAAAATTCTGTATTGTATAGTTTTATAGGTTTATGTTAAAAAAAACTCCAAGATATTGAATATCATCTTTACAGTGTGATAACCACAATTGATGGTAATAATAAAATGTGGAAGTGTATAGAATAATATTGGTAGTAAGTCTGTCTCTTATACACATCTAGATGTGTATCACAGCATACCTACACACATACCAACACATACACACACAAACAAACGTTTACATACACATACACATCATTCCAAAAATAGACAACACAAAAAACCCACCCACAAACACATGCACATAACACATACAAAAAAATGCAGACACACATGGCTTTTATTATTAAATTTAAATTTTTTTTTTTTTAATTCTTTTATTTCTTAATAGTTTATGAATTATTAAGCAAATAATATACACTATTAAAAATAAGCATTACGGTGACCTTGTTAAATAATTAGCTGGCACAGGGGATTAGAGGTAATGTTATCAGCTGGCGCTCTGGTTGACTGAATAAGAAAAGAGCTGGCAGCGTAAGGGTTAATTAAGATTATAAAATATATGAATATTCATAAATGATAAATTTTTTAAATTGTTATAATTACCCCTGCATTAATAACATACAATATTGATTTTAATGTTTATAATGGATAACTTTGTCTCAAAATGTTATTTTTGGATTTGAATTTACAACTAATTAAATCAAAGTTTTCCTGGTACCTTCAAAATTAGCTACCGAGATCAATTAGCCTACTATTTCCATATGTGTTTTGGGCTCCATGAATATTTGATACCATTTGAAGGCACAAATAAGTATGTCTAGATAGGAATGAAATCTAATTTAAAATATGTAGAAATAAAATCTTCTGAATTGTTTAAATGAAGAAAATATAATTTGTATTTTATCATTTATTAAACCTAATAATAGTCTACTTAGGTCTACATATTTAATTATTTACTTATTTACATATTTATTTTACAGTATTCACGTATGATAATCTGTTATTTGTTGGTAGGTAGGTCTTTGCATCCTGCATTTGATCTTTGAAGATTACAATTTATGCCTTCAGCAAGCCTTAGCACACACTTGGATACTATCTACATACAGTGGCGTATCCATAGGGTTGCATGTTTAAAGTGCTACAATAAAGTCACGCTGGGAGCGTTAGCTAACTGCACCTCTCCCCCATTTTCCCCGTAATAAATCACCTTAAGTACTTAAAAATTCAGCCCAAGTCACCTCATTTTGCGAGTTAGCACTAACTCACCAAATCATAGGATATTAGGTTTTTCTCAAACTACTATAACATTTATACATTTATTTTATTTTATTCATTTGTGCAAAATATGAAAAGACAGGAGAACAGACAAATAGATATAAAAGCTGAGGATAATAATAATATTATATATTATGTAATATGTATTAAAGTTATTTTATTTAAGTCTTTGTATGAATTAAAATACTAAAAGTTGGGAGTGTGAAAAATCAAACAAGTGTTATGCATATAACCCATACCTTTGCAAGATACTAAATGGGACAGTGGTGCAGAATGGGATTGATCATTTTATATGGTTATTAATATTATTTGTTACCATCCTTCAATAACTCATTTCAAAATTTCAGTTTGTTTATTGCTCTTCAGGCCCATAAAATTTCACAACCTCACATGAGCCTTTTAAAGCCATGTCATTTTGGTTTTCATTGTTTTTATTGATTGTAAATTATGATTTGAACTCATCAATTATTTTTTTATTGTTATTACTCAACTTAATAAAATTCTGTATTGTATAGTTTTATAGGTTTATGTTAAAAAAAACTCCAAGATATTGAATATCATCTTTACAGTGTGATAACCACAATTGATGGTAATAATAAAATGTGGAAGTGTATAGAATAATATTGGTAGTAAGTAGGCTGATAAATTTAACTTATTACTTCTTTGTAACACTTAGTTTAGGTATAATTATTTATTTTGGAAAGCATACAAAGAAGGGACAAAAATCATAAGGCAACTATCAGTATAATACATAGTAATAATAATCATCATCAAGGGGTTTAGATAGTAGAGGTTTCTAGGTGTTTGTGTGGTTTATATATAAGTATTCAAGTGTTTTTTTTTTTTTTTTTGGTCAGTTTAGCCTTTAAAAATGATAAATATTAATGATAATAACTTACATTCTTCATACTTTAAATCTACAACTGAAAAATCTTGATTGGGTAATTTTTTAAAGCCCCATTTTTTGTGGTCTGTTTTTGGACGATGTGTTGGCAAACGTGGACATATGAAAATGAATGCTTTTCAAAACTTTGAATATTATATTACAACAAAATTTATTTTATCTTTGTGTAAATTTAGCTTATCATTTGTTATCAAAAGAAATTATTTTGCAAAGTACTGTTTTGACCGACACAGGCTATGACAGCTATTAATGGGGTAAAACCGATAGTATTGTTATTTATCACCACTAGTCTGCTCAGTTAAGTGTTTAAAGATAGGACAATGTATAATTGCCGCCATACAGTAATGTCGCAAACATCATAGTCACGCAATCTACGTGCAGAAGTTTGTGTATCTATCATTGAGATTGTGTGCCTTTGCGAATAATAACCATCATCAAGGGGTTTAGATAGTAGAGGTTTCTAGGTGTTTGTGTGGTTTATATATAAGTATTCAAATGTTGTTTTTTTTTTTTGGTCAGTTTAGCCTTTAAAAATGATAAATATTAATGATAATAACTTACATACTTCATACTTTAAATCTACAACTGAAAAATCTTGATTGGGTAATTTTTTAAAGCCCCATTTTTTGTGGTCTGTTTTTGGACGATGTGTTGGCAAACGTGGACATATGAAAATGAATGCTTTTCAAAACTTTGAATATTATATTACAACAAAATTTATTTTATCTTTGTGTAAATTTAGCTTATCATTTGTTATCAAAAGAAATTATTTTGCAAAGTACTGTTTTGACCGACACAGGCTATGACAGCTATTAATGGGGTAAAACCGATAGTATTGTTATTTATCACCACTAGTCTGCTCAGTTAAGTGTTTAAAGATATGACAATGTATAATTGCCGCCTTACAGTAATGTCGCAAACATCATAGTCACGCAATCTACGTGCAGAAGTTTGTGTATCTATCATTGAGATTGTGTGCCTTTGCGACATCTCAGTATGGAACATGTTTTAAAAATAAAAGTAAAAGTAAATAAATAAATGAAGTAAATAAATAAAAAACCATATCACCACCTTAGTATAGTATTGTGATGCTTAACAACACTTTACAGTTATTAATAAATTATAATAAAAATAGTGAATGACCCAATGCGACACATGTCATACTGATAATTGATATATGCTCCCAAAATATTAATGTTGTATGACATGCAATGTCTCATTATATGCTTCCAATTACTATAAAACGCTGTGAAAATTTATGAGAATTTAATCTTATTAAATGTTACATGGGGATCGGTTTGCCTTGATTTATATTGTCATTTGATTCTGATTTTCAATGGAATAAAAAATTGATTTCAAAAAATATATTTACAAATTGATTTTAGCGTTGTCTCTTCTCCCCACAAATGTTCTGAAGGCATACTGGGATTAGTGGTGCTACATGACCGAGTTAGGAAGCTATTTCTTTCAATTTAATCTTTCAAAATTTTATATAGGGATAATTTTGCCTTCATGTGTATTGTCATTGGGTTCAGATTTACAATGGGATAAAAAATTGCTTTTAAAAAACAAACAAATTGATTTTAGAGTTTTCTTTTTCTCCCCACAAATGTTTTGATGCCATCTGGGATTAGTGATGCTACATGACCGAGTTAGTATGCTATTTCATACATGCGCATATTCATCTTATCGTTAGAGCAGCTTATTTCAGAGTTCTCTACATATTCTTCAGGGAATTAGTCTTCTAATCAGTTCCCCGAGGGAGAAATTATGACCAAATATTCCCTAATGGACCAATCAGGACGGGGATAATTGAAGAAATGTCCAATTTACGCAACAAATGCATTTCGCATTTGCTCTGATGGAATAACAATTGGGTTCGTCGAGTTAGTGAGCCGTCAATGCACACCATCAAATTATACTCAATATGTACGCCAAAGCATTTCAATTTGCACTCTGATTTATCATTTATCTCTCCTCTTTGATGCGAAGGTCGTGCCAATATATACTCAAATTATTGACTGCAATCTCAAGAGGTTGACAAGATAGAGAGCAATTTACTTGAGCGTCAGCGACTCCTTAAAAACAGGATAGCAAAATATGAATGATTTATTCCGTGATCGTCAGTTAACAATAGAAATTTCTTATAGCTACTAACACTATGAACATGGGATGTCCATGAATAGTTTTGATGGTAATTAATCTCTTTGAATATTGTTAACGGACCAAATTTATGATTATTTGGTTCTATTATGCCATCATTTTTTAACGAATTCAAAAAGCATGCAATATCGCCAGTTTATTGCTAGATGGGAGATTAAGAAACAAAGCCATTCTGACTGTTGTCTACATATCATAAGGTATTTTATCGCCATTTATTAGATTATTTTTGTTATTTGAAACCTGCTCATAAACAGCACCTGGTGGAATTATTACCATATCAAAAGAATACTAATTTTAATTAGACATAACATCATAATTTTTCTAAATAATTTCTATGTAAATTTTCAATTGGACAATTACTAAATATAAAATCGTTGATTGATTGATCCCTTATGAAAACGTTAGCTGATTTAGGAATTTTAATCACTATTGTAAACATTGTTTTGGTCTGTTTATTATATTTTGTATTGGTAGTAAAATATAGTTTATGCTATCATATAAAATAAATGGTAATTATGCATAAAGGTTTGTTTGATCCCATTGTATAAGTTAATATCAAAATTGTAAAAATGCAAATAGAGAAAATTATTGTTGTCATTTATTTTATATTATCTACACCTCAGCACAAATTACCGGTACTTGTTTGCAGTAACTGTGTAAATATTTGTTGTATAACGA
>NW_022686322.1:2530584-2655929 GCF_011630105.1 Anneissia japonica
TATTATTTGTTATATTTTTATTATTCATTATTTTCACTTGACTCGCATAAATAATTTTGTTCGAAGAACATTTATATGCAGTTGTACTTCGCAGCACTTCACTTGCAATTTGCAATTTCTAGTTAACTTCTTTAGATCGGTCGGGTCGCCAACAGCACTTTCTCAAGTTTGAGGAGGAATAGTGCATTGCATGATGCAGTTGGCCTCTTTACCCAGCTACAGCGCATAATGTGCTCGCGTTCGAGAATGACTCCGGAACGACACAGTCTACATCTACAATCTGTGGTAAGACGAAAGCATCCCAGGTTCGAACACCAGAGGGAATGGAAAGCTATTCCAATCCATCTTCCCCATACTTTTCGGTGGGACAAACTCAGACACACAGATCTAAAATGTGTCCTATTTGGCACGGTAATGGTTCGCAAAGGTATCTTGTCACAAAAATATGCCTTCATTAATGGTCCGGCAGCAGTCCAGCCAGAGGCTTCCAAAATATGAGTGGAGGAGACGAACTTTGCAATCCCCCACCACAATTTAAGTAATCTGCATTGGACAGTTATAAAATCAAAATCGTTTGGCAAAAGATTCTTGGCAAATATTGCAATGCCATATGTGGCAGCCGGGACTATAACTGAAAGGAACAAGCGTTCCAAAGATCTCAATGTCATACGGGCCAGTGGCATGTTTATAAATTATTACATTCGGCCCAGGATAAAATCCTTCTATAATAGGATATAGGTGTAACACTTCAGGGCACAAGACAATAAAGCTACTCCTCTATAGGAGTCAGGGGATACCCGTGGGCCCTTCCCTTTATATATCGGTAGTAAGTAGCTACACCGCCAGGAGTCTGGACAACAGCCGTGAAAAAAACAGTAAATAGCAATATATTGTAACGGTAAAATCAAAATGTCCTCACATTTCTTAAGTACATCAAAAGTCAGCCCATCAGGGCCCGCTGCCTTTCCTAACTTGCCATGTCTAATAGCAACTATTATTTCGTCAGTGGTCATGTCCCTATCAAGAAAATAATCAACTGTGGTCCCCTCAAAAGCAGGAAACGTAGGAGGGGGTATTAGCATGAAAAATCATTGAGAAGTGCTTGAACCATATATCAGGGGGCACTTGTACAGCTGCGACTAAAATGGCCGCCACTGTGGATTGTTGTTTTGTTAGCACCGGGGTAAATTATTGCAATTTTACGCCGAGTACAATGATTTTTCACTCATATGATAGAAACAGGCTGATTAATTTGAACACCAAATCATGTTTACCTGCTTTGGCTACACTTTTAATGATAACTGAGCTAGGTATCTTGCGAAATCCAGCAAGCGATTCTACTCAGTTCCCTAGCCGTGCTGTTGAGAATTTGTCTACAAGTAAACGCAAGTACAACCGTAAACGAAGGCCGGAAAGGCCCTATTGTTGCACTGCCATGGATGTAAACGACCTTACAAAACAAAGGCCTGGCTTTAAAAGCATAAAGAAAGGTGTGGTCAATTTGCATTACTAAAGAACAAAGTGCTTTTTGCAGTGCTGCCGTTTGCCACAGTTGCGGATGACATGCCGATCGTTCGGAGTGATTCAGACACTTGGCCGTCTTGTAGGATACTGTTCTGGAATATTGAGGGAATGGAAAACAGACTCAACTGGTCAATACACACTTTTGTGTAAATAATTGAAATCATGTAAAATAATGAAAATTTCTGTAGATACAGGGATTTCAAATGTACTGAACAACACTTTGGTAGAATATTCCAAATCTTATTTTTAATCATAAGATGGAGATAGGCGATAATTTAAAGGAACAAGGCCTTCTTGAATATTTAATATTTTAAAAGTAAAGGTAATATTGATCAAAATTCCAGGGACATCTTTTAACATCAATTATCAAATTAGTCACAATTAAGATAAATCATAGAAATTCTTTGAAGTAGAAAATGGCTGACTAATTTTGATTAAATGACTCAACGTTCTTGCAACTTTCTTAATTATGACCGTTAATAGTTCTTTTTAATGGATATTGGATTGTATATCGTGCATAAAATGAATAATGTATTCTTTTGAGGCCTTTGCATATTGAGTTGTGTAACATGAGATCATTCATTTAGTTTATTGTCAGTTACTTGACTAAATATTATAATATAATAATTATTTGTTCATGAAAATGAGGTTATTGTATACCTTGATTTAGCCTATCCATTTAAGACCTATAAAAAGATTGGGGTCATTTTCAATCGTCTATATCCTGAAAATTGCTTCCACCTTCTGTTCATGAGTGTCTCCACCCTTCCCAGCCATGTCTACTACTTCTGAAGTCGGGCAGACACTCGGATGATGGTCATTGATTGTCCAACAAAATAGACACAACGCAACACAAGGTACACGCAGATCAGTTAGTCTTCAACGACAGTCCCCTCAAATGGCCACCAACAGTGGCGCTAAGCCCCGCCCCTTGGATGTTGTTGTTAAGGTCACACAAGACGACGGTGTTAAAAGATATGAGAACACATGCGCTTGTGGGACAACGTGTGTTTGTGAGACACGCGCGTATTCCTAGCGCTGTTCTGATTCAGTCAGTGAAGCACTCCAGAAAGGTCTATTGTGAGGTGGCCTTGCATCATCAAATGCTCATAGAGTCGTATGACACAGTGTGTTGCAGGCTGATGAGTAAGCTTATATCTTTAATTTTTCTATTTTCACTCATATTTCTCTGTCCTATATCTTGCCTTCAAACTATATGTCCTGGTTTTGTATAGAGACAATTATAATCAATCAGTTATGACATTTGTATATCTTCATGCATCTGAGAAATTTTATACTGTAAAAGTGCACATCCATTCACTATTGCCAAAATCTATCATCATCGATGGACCATATATTTATTCAGAAGATGAGGCCATTCTTTGCTGTGAATGATACAGAGTGTCAGAACCATCTAATAAGTGGATGTTGCGGTTATTTGTATATGAAAGATGCATTCACTTTTACTGTGATTTTGTTTAGCTTTATTTGCTCTGTCCTTCAGAACGCCTGGTGAAGATATTGATCCATGGCTAACAGTAATTGCATTTATCACCAAACAATGGCTCATCAAGACCTGAAAACTTGCTAGTAATATAGTACTTAGTCGGAAAGTTGATATAGCTAATCAACTTTAAATACAGAGGTAGTATTGATTGTTGCCGAATAATAACATGCGTCTTATTATCCCATCTACACATTGTTTGCCAGTGATAAGTAACGTTTTCTGTTGGTAATAATCTTTACATAATTTTTTACACGGCCATGAATTAGCTTATGTCAGTTATCGTTATAAAGACAATACATTTGATTGATTTGTCGTAATCTTTTATTGACTCAGTGATGGGCCTGTCGTTTTTTTGTCAGACCAATTTATTAACGGACGTTTGCAGTTGCTCTGCTCAGTGATTGCTCACCGATGTTGACCTTTAATTGTGTTGGAGTGTCTGTTTGGCTGCAACCGCTCTGCTCGAAAAAAGGTCAAACATTACTTTTGACACTATTTTGACATTCCAAACACCCAACAAAAGTGTTGCTACACCTAAAATTAGCCTTTACGCCCACATGATGTGCTGTAGATGTTAGTTACATTATACTCTGAAGGAGTGATAGCAGTAGTATATTGGCATTTGTATGTGAAGAAATATCGACACTTGTTTATAAGGAAATACTTTTTTTTATATTAATAAATGTTTTTTTTTATTCAACAGTGAATAAGAATATAAAAAATATTGTATAGAGTACAGTGTGCTTAGAAAATCTTGTGAAGAGTAGCCTAAATGTTACGTTTTTAAATAAATATAATAATGATTGCATAAAAATAACAATTAATATTAAGGTAATTATAATTTCATATTCACAAGATGCCCTACTTTTAATTTCTGTATTCTGTGACTTTCATCTACATGGCTTTGTATTTTAACTCAAAAATAGCCTTTTTAATACCCCCTATAACATTTAGTTAGATTCAAAACAGTTTCCAAACACAATTGTTTAATAAGTATTCTGAAAATATGAAGGCCTGCAAAAATATATTAAAAATCCTGTGTTCAACTTATTTAAATTTTAAAAAGTTGACCCAAGAATTTTAAAAATTTTAGGTTGGTCATTGGGGCAAAGTGTTATTTTAGGCCTATTAAAATATGATTTTTTTTTTGTGTTTTTGCATATGCTGTTAAAAGTACATTATGTTTATTAAAGCACATGATTGTGGTAGTAAAAGTTTATTTTGACTTGTACTTGTAACCGTCATAAGTAAAATATTATGAGATATTAGAAATTTAGTAGTCATGATAATACAATATAGTTATAGTTATAGTTATTATGAATGCTGTCTCTTATACACATCTAGACTATTACTAGAGGCTTTTTGCCAAGATACTTTATTGATTTTCTTCTAGTCCCTACTGAATCAGAGATAGCCGTAGAGTCTTTGGCAAGATAAACATCGCTGAATAAATTATGCACACAACTTAATACACGTTCATTAGCGAAGTATTCATACGTTAATTGAATCAGAGTGGAAAAAAAAGAACTATTAATGCATATGCTTGATTTACTTACTTTATTCGCATATAACAATTAGTACGGTCCGGGCGGTTATTGATCTGGAGATAAAATGGTTATTGTATTGATGATTACAACTTGAATTGAATCTAAACGTGTTCGGTGTATTAGCCGAGAGTGGATCATTGTGGATGCCTAGTAAGGCAAGAGATATAGAAATTTGTTTTGATACAATTCCTACTGTTAAAGGCATACTGATATTAGAAATATAGATTGTGAAAAATTAAAGTCATATACAGTTTGCCCTCCAATTCGAGACCACCTTCTTGACCTGAAAATTTGGGGTGGTCTTGGCTTTGGTCTCCACTTAGAGGGCTAGCTTTGTGTTAAAGGTTGAAGATTGTTATTTGGGTCTTTTGAAAATTGGTCTCGAATTGGAGGGTGCACTTTATTTAAAGTAATATAAATTATAAAATGTGTAGTTAAATGTAATCATTAATAAAATACAAACATGACAGTATATTTTATCTATATTTTAAAAATTAATGTACAATAGAACCCCTCCTTTGGGACACTCCCATCAAGGGGACACTTTTTAGGGGTTCTACTGCATTGATAAAAGATAACAACAATCAAATATATAAGTAAAGTGAAATAAACACAAAAATTAAATTTAAAGAAATATGAAATTACTGTAGATCATGTAAAAAATAGATTTGAAAATGTTTTTATTGGTGATAGCTTTATTGATTTTATAAAGTTTTTTATACTGAAAATACAAGACAATATTAAGTTATCATAATGTTTTTTCTGGTACTTAAAATATATAATGATGTACTGTACATTAATGTATAAATTGTATCACATAAATCAAGTTGTCTTATATAGCAATTGGCTTAGTAATCAAGCAGAATGTGTTTGAGAAGTAGGTGAACTTGCAAGCCTCATAAACCACATCAAAACGCATTCATTCACGTTTTACCTTTTCGTTTTTTATCTTCCTTCTCTTGACTTCTTCCTCTATTTTGTGTTCATTTAGCTGTTGTACCATCATTTTATAGAAGACCTTATTGACAGCAAGTGTGTTATGAGTTGCATAAATCAAGATCTGAAATCATAAATGTTTACATTTGATATCCTTTGGAGTTGCTTATTATGAGTTGCAATATTTATTGCATCATAAAAAAAAGTGTTTTGAGTGATGACAGGTATTAATAAACTTCAACCTAATTCCAATGAAAATATTAATTTTCTTTTTATTTTATTTATAGATATATTTTTGTATTATTATGTACAGTACACTTTTTTTATAAGAACACATTATATAAGAAACAATGAGACTGAAATCGCTTAAAAAATAAGAACACAATAAGAACATTTTGAGCCTGAAATCGGCAAAAAAATAGCACTGAGCTTGGGCAAAATTTTGCTGGTTCTTATAAAAAAAGGTGTACTGTAGGCAAAATGTCCAAAATCTATCTAAAAACTAGTTATAACTATAAAGATAAAATGAACTGTAATCTGTTTTTTATAATTCTTTTTCCCCTGCCCCTTTTCTAAACTATGACCTGTTAGCTTTGATACCAATATAACATTTGCACCACCTAGTTATAACTATAAAGATATATGAACTGTAATCTCTGTTTTACAATTAATTCTTTCTTCCCCCTCCCCTTATCTAAACTATGACCTGTAGCTTTAATACCAATATAACATTTGCATCACTGAGGCATCATACTCTCATTAGCTGACAAAGCCTAATAAATATTGGTTCACAAGAATGATGACACATCCATCTTATCTTCAGCAGATGACAAAGGCTATGTTTTAATTGCAACAAAGTATATACCTCCCTATTTGGCAGAATGAACTCTTCCATACGATAGATCTCATTATTATCGTTATTGTACTTGATGCTCATAGAGTTGTGCTAGACTTGTTTGGGTGTCTAGGCTGATATATATTCTCTGTATAATATAATATTTTTTTGGAATTTTAAGCGGGTCATATTTAACACACGATTTTGAACGAAATAATCTGACTTCTCAAAGTGACGTTTGGTATTTAACAGGATCATTATATGAATTTTAGAACTTAAACAAGGTACGTAATCTTTTGATCGTGTTTTATTCTAAGTAGTAATTAGAATAGTAATTTGCATTAAGTCGAGCTTATTTGTAGGCGGAAGATTAAAAATTTTCGAATTTTGAACATAGGACTACCGTAAATTTCATAGACACAGTATGGAACTTATCAGCTGAAGCTTTAGTACTGTCGTACTACAATAAGCAGCTTTTGAGAGCAGCCGGTATTGAGCACGCTCTTTCTCAAGCCTAAAGTGCCTCAATAATTACTATGCTAATATGCACTCTGAAGATCTCAACTAAGTAAATATTTAATTAACAAACCTATCTTGATTGTGATTGATGTAAATTGACAAGAAGTCAGGCAGAGCCATTGTCAATGCAAACAAGCATTTGTGAGCCAATACCAGGAGATGGATATCTTTGTAGCTCCAGAAACAAGCGTGATTTATTGCAAAGTAGAGCACAATTGGCAAGCCATTACTGTAAATCCTCATATAAGTGTCTGATTGACATCCTATGGAAGCTTTGCATCAAGGCCCCATTCACAATTACTGACAGTGGTGTAGGGATGGGCAATGCAGTCATTGAGGCCCCATTCACAGTTACTGACAATGGCATAGAGACGGGCAGGGCAAAGCACTGGGACCCAGGCCTATTTTATTCATAAATAGACCCTAAAAAAATAATTTCCAACTTTAATATTTTTGAAGGAAAAAATGGCCAACAGGCCCCTTAGTAATATTTAGGTTTTTAGAGAAGTGATTATTGATTACTGTGTTTACTGATTTCAACTTTTCTTGATTAGTTTAGAAGGGCCCCTCTTGCAATAGCAGCCCACGAAATTAGGAAAAAATTAGGTCGGCAAAAGTTTGCCGACCTTAAATTCTCCGAGGTCGGCAGCCTCGGCAATTTTTTGCTACCTAGGCCATAAACTACGATATTTCCGAACGTTCGACCTTACATCGTCATTTACAGATTGTGATTTTGTTAATTTCTCTATTAAATCAATATATTGCTGGTGAAAGAATGGTCGTACTTTTATTAATTTAATAGTGTAGTATATGTTTTACATAAGAAAATCGCCAAATAAATTTCATTTTAGCATTAGTTTTATCGTTATCTTTGCATGGGAAATATCACTTCAGTAAAAGCTACGATCGTCTCATCACAGGCTGCTTCAAAACTGCCCATGCATGTCCATGCGCATGCCCAGAATGATCTATCAGGGATTTTCCACACATGTACAGTACTTATCAGTTGTGAAGTCACGATGTGATCGTGATTGCGTTAAACGGACCGTAGGTAGGCCTACAATATGTTGAATTTTGTTGTTTTTAGATAATAAACAACATTTTAAATATGATAATAATACTGTGAAATAAAGACAAATAATAGATTTAGATAAGCATTACGATCTACGCAGCCCATGTGGCTTCAATTGGGCGATGTTGTAGGCCTTGGCCAGAAAGACAAGATGATTGTACGCAGATCGTATGTACTGTACTGCATGCCTATTAGAAATAGTTATTGTACAAACAAATCATGTCGGCAATCTGTCGATTGCCGACATGAAATTCGTGGGTTGCAATAGTTACGAAGGTTCCGATAAATTAAAAATATGATTCATGAAAATGTAAAACGTCAGAGCTTTCAAAGATCCCCTATACACTTGGTCAAGTGTACGGCCTATTTTCAAATGCATATGATGAGGCCTAGGTTGGGCTGTTTCTCATTTGAATTGGCAAGCGATTGCAGAAAAAGTTGTATGACTACTAAAAATGCAAATTCACATAACTTCAATTCTTTAAAAATTCAACCAGAGGTACCGTAGTAGCACAAAAGAAAAAGGTGTCAATGAGAAAATCATACTTTTGTTTTTCACTTTGTCTACCAATTATTTGGTTTTTGTTATTCTTTTGATATAAGATAATAATGCTTGAGAGATAACCTTCAAACTTTCTTTAAATATTGAAAGAAAATTTAAAAATTTTCATAAATATTTAGTTTGTTGAATGAAAACCTGAAACTGATATTATTGCAAATTATCATTTTCCCATGTTGTTGTTAAGTACTTGAGAAAAACAAGGGTTTTCAAACATAAGCATTTCTTTTGTACATCAAAATATGTTTTTTATTGTACACCTATTCAGTTAGGAATGGGAAAAAAAAACTTGTCGATTAAAAAGCTCTTCTTGACTTTGTAGCATATATTCATCATAGATTGAAGATTCCTTTTTTTATATTCATTATAGATTGAACATTACTTCGTCTTTTATATTGAAAATCACTGCTGTATACTCAATTTTGAAAATACCGCCTCCAAACACCTTAACCGTATTCAGTTTTTTTTTTTCTTTTTTTTTCTTTTTTTTTTTGCAACTATATATTTGAGTGTCAGTGGATTAGTAGGAAAGCAAAATAGTTAATTTTTTAAAACCAACATTAGGTACAAAATCACGTTATTTTTATGTTTTTAATTATGTTAATTATGATGAGATTGTAACATCTGTATTTTTTTAAATACAAGCAAAGAATATTTTATACAGGTCAAATAAGGTTAGTATTCTAATTTGTTCATTCAATTTTGTTCTAATTTTTTTTTTTTTTTCGCAATGGGACCATAGCTTAATAATCATCCACATGGGTCTATATGATTGTAGCTGTAGAAAACTGAGGGTGGGTGATAGGCATATTAAGAGTGGGTAGGTGATAGCATTTATAATTAATAAGAGTGGATTTTAAGGATGGAAAAGTGGGTTAATAAGGGTAGGTGGAGGGCTGTGAAATTAGCTTAAAACTGGATGGAAAACTTTAAGGCTGGGTGGCCCCACCCACCATAACTACATCCCTGTGTCTATATAACAGACCTTAATTTAATATTTTGTTGCCTGATTCTAACACTTGAAAAACTATGAGAGCTACTGTAGTAAGAGCTTGGCCAGAAAACCTGATAGGAATATACAGTCTTGTAATCTTGTAGTTGGAATTTTTTTTTTTATCACTTGTCTTAATCAATCTGTAATCATTACTTTTTCTCTGGTTATTACACTTACTTGGAATCCACATTAGTACTAAATTTGCTTAAATCTAATTCTTATGAAATAGAAAATGGATATAATTGTTATTAAGTTTCATTAATGAAATTGAAATTAAAGCCCATATGGGTTTCTGTGCTAAATACATGTTGTGTGGTATGTTTAACTTTCCAATCAATCAAATGTTGCGAAATTATTATAATCGTTATCATCAACAAAACTGCTATCATGGCTGTGTACAAATGAATTGTCAACACAGGGACCACAACGCCACAGCCTTTAGGCAGTACTATCCAGTTTCTCGTATGTTTTTCCGGCCAACGGTCACACAATAGATCATAGCCGGAACCCCTCGAGGACCTGTTCTTAATTGTGTGTTTTAGATATCGTCGCCATGTAACCTTACTCTAAATAACCACTTACTCGCAGTATCTAGTTTCCTCGTCAGATGATGTTCATTCGGTTAATCAATATATCGTACCGGAGGAGAAGTGTATGGATCGATGGATGTTCTACAAGAATACCTGTATCCGTTATCTATAGTGACATTGAATTATAACATTGCAAAGATTATATTTATGCCAATCAATAATGTACCACTCTTTAGCACATTTAGAACATCGATCCAAATTATGATGTAGTAATGTGATATTCTTGGGTATATAACAAATAAAATTTAAATGGGCTTGATTTGAAGTGAAAGGACTGCAGACTATAGATATTTGAGAGCTAAAAAAAGAAAAAATTAAGAAGTCATAGGGTATGTGAAGAATTATGGGATGTCAATAGAGTCAGTGGCTATACTACTGTACAGTATATTTTAATCTGTGGGGATTCAGTAGATAAAATTAGGAATCATAAGATATGTGAATATGTGAAAGGAATTGAGTCCTTTTAGATCGTTAAATGTAACATGAGGTGAATTTAGGATATATTTGAAGAAGAGAATTCATTATAAAAGGAAAGATTGGAATCGTAACACTTGCGATTCAATCGGGAATCTGCCGAATTTTCATGCAATGGTCTCCTAAATTTGTCAAATTCTCTAAAAGGGTCCTAAAATACCAAAAACGACTACTTTGTTGCTTTTTTTGGTACCAATAATTGAGTATTTTTGGGCTAAAATTTTCATTTGTGCATTAACATTATCAACAACATTGGTGTTACTAACACCTCAAAAGATCAATTTACCATAATACTATTAGTCAGAATGCATGCAGCATTCGTGGTGAGGGTGTGCTTCAAATGTGAACCTACTGTCTCCCGAAGTTTGAGGCGTTGGATGTCTACCTTCTGGTGGTGACATAAGCTTCTCAATTCATTTTTTTTCAATTCATCTTCCCTCCTCTTCCTTTCCTTTCTCACTGAGGCAATGAAACAGCATTCCAATATGTATTAATCATTATTACATTACTAGGCTACCGTAGGTAAACACTGTTATCGTAAGTGAGGACGTGACATTTATAACAGTTAAGGCATTCAGACTTTGTTACTCCTTAACCTAAGGTTACAGGTGTTAATCAATTAGTTCTAGACAGGGCCTACAGGATCTACCGGTACCTTCAGTACTGTATTAGGTACAGCAGCATGCATATACTACTAGAAAGATTTTGGGAGAGGAAAGAAAGGAAGTAACTGTAAGCCTGTTTATACAAAATGGTGGATCAACATTTTCTTAAATGGATTCATTGTTTTTTCATGCCTTTTCTATCTTCATTTCATTTTTCCTCAGTAATTTTTTTGCATAAACTATAAATGCCATCTTCAAATAATATTAAAACTTAAGTTTTTGTAATATATGCGTACAGTATAATGTCCTCTTCATTTTCTCGCAGATTTTGCCCTTTTAAATTGTGTTTACCCTTCTCAAGTGCGTTCTTCAACTGTTTACCTGCATGCCATTAACATGTTTGGGCGAGACCTGTCTACTAGGCAACTGTCTACTTGAAGGGTCTGACAAGTCAAGCCTCCCTCTTTACTGTCAAGTTATCCCGTTAGAACAAAGAATCTGCTGTATGTTGTTCTCCTGATGGAATTATTTTAGAAAGCTGTGAAAACATTCTTTCACTGGGTGTCATAACATGTCAGACAATAACAAGTGGTTGAGAAATAAGTAGATTTTTTCCATCCATCAAATGGTTAATTTGAAAATAGTTGTTCTTAGTTATTATACCACACCATCATTGCAAGAATGTGTCCACCTTTCTATTATTTGATGTATATAACAATTCTTCCCATTACTCTGGGATATAGTCATCTTTTCTTTGAATCCCAATATCTATCATTCCTGTTCCATTTTAATATGTATCCTTTACTAGGGATATAGCCATATTTTAAATTTATCTAGTTTATTGTCATTCTTGCTATCACAGGGATATAGTCATCTCTCCATGAATCCCAATACATATAATTCTTGTCCTAAAGATATAGCCTTCCTCATCTACTTCTATAAATGTAATAATTACCTGATATAACTATCCTTTTCCCAGGGATAATAATAAGTATGGATTTTGGATATAGCCATCCTTTCAATTTATCCGAAGTTTTATAGCCATTCTTTAATTTGCTCCGCTTATCTTGGGGGTTCAGCCATCCTTCTATGATTATCCCAATGATACAATTATCCTTCTTATTGTAGGCCTTGTATGAGTCCATTTTCTTGTCCTGCTCCTAAAATTTGGAATGACCTTCCGCAGTCTGTTCTGTGAGATCCCTTTCACTTATTAAATCTTGAAACCTTATTTGACACCCATAATTCTTTATTAATTTTTTTTTTTTTTTTCTCTTGACAGTACCATGAGCAAAGGACTATAACCCACACTTACTGTATGACATTCCAAGGCATAGTTACCCTTATAGTCTTAGGACTGGGTGATCCAGTAGTGGTGCAAGGGGCACCCTCCCCTGGCAGCAGCCAAAAATCTCTCCAAATTTGAAATCATTTAGATATGAAAGACACTAAAATAGATAAACCTCTGGGGTTTCTAGGGATATAGCCCTCTGGACCCTCAAAATAGGTATAGAAACATTTCTGACATTTCCCTCGCACAATGGGCCCTGTTTCCTCGAACCATATAGTTCTTTGATTGTTATTTAATTTAAGAATCATTTTAAAGTAATAAAGTCATTTAATGTGATATAAATCAGTAGCTTTATATTTACTGTATGTACTCGAACAGGCAGCCTGAAAACTGGAATCCACTTTTACATCCCCAATTTATTAATCTAGTAGTAAATCTGAATACTATAAATAAAAATACTTTAAAACAAAAATTCTATAAATAATGAAATGATTTCTTCATAATTCCAATTTCATTCAACTTAAAATTTAATCATAAAATGTGTAATTAATCAGGAAATAAAGTCTATTATTATGTTATCTGGCAAAAAAAAACAAAAACAAAAAAATCCAATAACATTCTCCATTGTCATATTCTGGAGTCTTTCTCCTTTGTAATGCTTCCGCTGAGCTTATTGCTAGCTTCTCATGATGGATCATTGGCTCACCAAAGAAAACCATGCATAAATTAAGTTGAAATTAGCAACATTATTAACTGCAGATGTTTCCCTAGAAAGATTATTAGAACAGATATTTTATCACTCATCTTTATCATATTTTATTACGAAATTTTTTTTTTCTTTTTGGGGTGGGAAGAAACACAAGACAAACGTTGATTACACATGCTAGTTTTGTTATTTTAATTATTATTTTATTACAGAATTTAATGATTTATATTGATTGTTATTGTATCATTGTTTATTATTATTATCATAGTTATTACTAACGTTTATACTTCTATTTTTCTTGATTGGTTGTTCTGTAGCTTGTTTATAAATTTTGTTTTTAGCTAAACCAATAAATACTAAGATGTTTGACCATGGCAAATGGTCCTTTTTGGTCGTTTAGTGTGTAATAGCGTTCTGAGAGATTATTATAGGGCGCTATATAAAGAACCTATATATTATTATTATTACCATTATTATTATTATCATTAATTAACTACAGTATTATATTGTCTTAAATATTTAGGTTTTCATTAAATTCATACCTTTTTTTTAAAAAGTAATGGTGGTTTTTTTTTTGTTTTTTTTTGGTTAGCTACAACCTCCTTTTCTCTTCATGGCCACATCCTCCTTTACTTCACATTCCCCAATCTCCTTTCCTATTCATACGCTTTATGGCCTAGGAGTTTTTCATTCAATGTATTTATTTATCCTTTGGTACCTTTTTTAGCTAAAGTGCTATTTAACTTATTAGATTACTTTATTCGGTCTCATTTTTCATTGCCTGTGAAAGCATGTCCTCAATTTTTTAACAAGCTAATGATCTTTGTAGTTTAATATACTGTAAATGGTAAGCTATTCAAAGTTTAATAGAATTTATCATCCTTACTGCCTTGTATCTACTTTCTGGTTGTTATGTTTTATCCCATATAAAAAATGTTCATCATTCTGTGATCAATTTATATTTTCAATGACATGATAAATTCCGTTGAATGGTTTTTGCACACCATTTTTGGGGCACTGTTTACTTCAATTCAACATTGTCAGTGCTTCTCTGTTTCCTAACAACTCTCCATCATATTTGTTTCGTTAAAACTATCACACATTATAGATAGCATCCATCGGTCTGTGATTTGTTTCTTCTCCTCCAGAGATAATACATTAGATTTCAGCTCCCTTGTGTTCAGTTGCTATGTGTGACGTGCAGCCTAACCGTTCACACATTGTAAATACAACTGGAATCCCTAGGTAGGTGTAAATGCTAAGCACATTTTGCTATGGACAGCCGCAGTAATTCAGAGCATTAAATTTGCTGGCGTGGGTTTGTCAGCGTCAGGTCTATTAGTACACACTAATCGCACACATAAAGACAGAATGTAGCGAAGCGAGCCAAGATTGCTGCAAGCTAGTGGACAGTGTCTGTGTTGCCGAAGTTAATATAAGTCATTTTTCACAGCAATTGATAGCCCATCAGAGCTCTCGTTAAAAGCCTATTGCTCGACTATAATAAGAAATGCTATAAATGAGTGTCTACTTACTGATGCATAGTTTTTGCTGGGTGCGCTTAAGGCGGACTGGCAAATTAGCCCATGTTTTAAAGCAAACCCACAGGGTTCCAATTCCGTGTGATATATTCTCCCGTTTATATCGCAGCCTACTTTTACTCGCGTGTGAAAAACAGTGTTTTAGACTGACAGGTTTAGGGTTATAGAAAGCCTGTCAGAAAGTGTAAAAGTGGTAATTAATCGTCGATTTATCCACTTGCCAGATATGAATGGATGTTGGCAGTCGGTGTGAGTGAAGTCTTGCATACCTGTCATGCTACTAAATTCCTAACTTGCAAAGTTCCATAGTGGCTTTAGTTAGACAGATCTACGTGATCCTGCTGCGAGCTACATATTCATAAGACGACCAGATTCTACTGACTATTTAAATAGACGAATAATGCTGGATTAAAACACTATAAGATCTGGATTTAATGTTCTAAATCTATGTAATAACAAATATTTATTTTGTTTGAATATATACTGCAATGTTATATATATTATAATTGTGTTGTCATTTAAATTTTAATATGTTTTTGTTCTTATCTTTGTCAGGCAAACTGCACAAAAATCCTAGCATTTTTAGGTATTGAAATTACATTTTAAATCTGAGATTATTTCATCATAATTTTCTTGCGTTAAATTTAATGATTCATTTGCTAAAGTTCCAATCAAGGTAGAAACATTAGGAAATCATCAATGAGACAGCATCAATTGTAGTCAATTTGACACACCGTGACCGTACTCCTTTGGTTATAACTTTTCAACTCATGATTAGTAAAATCTCTTAAGACACGAACGTACATCAGGTTTTTTGGAGCTGAAGTGTGATTGACGAGTGGAAAGACCAGTGTTTGAATTTCAAGATATTAGCTCTGTATTATACTCAATCACATGTATAATCACAATTTATAATATAATATTTTTAGCACATGTATCATTGACACCTCATTTACATTTACTGTATAATTTGTCTAGTCAAGCACATGTTGCTATTCAAAATTAATGTCACTATATAAATACTAATTATTATCTCATAAATATATCCAGTCTAAATAATTAAGTTCAAAAATATTAAAAGAAATCAAGGTAAGATATATTTTTTTGTTGGCAATTGCTATATTTAGATTCCTAATGGTGCAATTACAAACTATAGACTAGTTCTTATTTACAAATTACATTGAAAATATAGTAGTTAATAATAGAGGCTTTTTTTATATTTAATAAATCGTGCAGCAAACCTATGACAATATTTTACTCTTGGATTCTATATGGCTTTACTCACTCACTGATGTGAGGGGGTGGGCTGGTGGAGGCCAATTACTGCTGAGCATTTAGACAAACGCCTTAAGCCTGTTTCCCACTTGCGAATTTATTCCTGTAAATCAAAGTGTCAAATTGTGCGCATTCACATTTCAATAGGAGTTTTCGCTTCATCAAAATCAGTAGTTCGAAATGTTTCTTCTATTTGTGAAGCGAAAAAAGTATGCAACCAATCAGAGCTCCGGAACAAACCGACGCCTTTGATTCGTGCGAATAAATTCGCCTAATGGAAAACAGGCTTCAATCAATTTACATAAAATAGGAAATAAAAAGGTAATAAATAATTTATAAATCAGCATACATAAAAAAAAATTATATTTAGGGCGGGCTCCGTTTATCAACAGCATGGTCGTCACACGTGTACACGAAAGTAGTCAATGGGCAGATAAAGTAATGAGTTCCGGCACCCTTAGGATAAGCCCTGAACTTCACTGCTGCTACTAATATATCCTTACTCTCTCAAAATATTGCCACTAGCCCTTCTAATTGGATGATATAGTACAGTATTTAAAACTGTTTCTGAGGTTTGCCTAGCCTATATTATTGCCCACTCTTGTTCTATCCATTTAAAGTTTTTTGGCAGTATTCTAATCCATATCAAATGTGGGGAACCTGTTGGCAATGCAGTAGTTTTCAACCTTAATCCTCATCTTAAATCTATACATATAATTTACTCACTAATGCTTTAAAGCAAGAATATTAAGGTCATAATTCTTCTTTTTTTACTCCCTGTACAACCTTAATTAATCTTCATCTTTGATACACAATTGCTTAAAGCAATGATAAGGTCATAGTTTGCTTTTAATGTTTCATATGACTTTAGCTTGGTGCATTTTCATCTAATGTCTTCTATATCTAAAGTTAATGTATTGTATGAGAGAATATGATATGGATATAAATTATTATTCTGTGTGTGTACACATCATATCGGATACCGTATACAATATTCTTATATTATGTATCGTAGCTTATGATGTTTTCATGAGATTTCGCTACATAATTTGCTTGTAATTCTTGCAGAATTTTCAAGATCATCTTGGATAATATATACTCTATAGATTTGTCCACTCTGCTGTATTTTCAGTCATGGTATTTGTAGTGTCTAGCTCCGGAATGAATTGTTGAGAAAATGCATTAGGAGGTTAATATTTTAAAGCTTATGAATCATGAATTTTCATAGACATTAGGTCATTAACTAATTAATAACAGTTCACTGGCCTGATTTTTTTTTTTACATTTTAACAGGAACTTTTTCTTTTATTATAATGTTAAAATTAGTACCAGTAGTCTCATAGTATTTTACATTTTCATGATAATTTTGTCTTTTTATCATCTTATAAACTAGCTACCCAGATGTCCAAACATTTAAATATTTAAAATTTTTTAAACCATAATAAAAAAATATTAATCTTAAATTTTATTTGTTGTTGAGTTGGATTTCTACTGCGCATGTCCATATCCAATGTCGGTTGACATAAACCTATGTTTGTATGTTTGTTGATTGACCTTAATATGGGCATGCCTAATAGAAAACACTAGAACTCATTACATTCTTTGCAATTTTCATTTCATTTACCCTATTCATCTCAATTTATTTTTAAGTACATCATTAAAAAGTACATGACAAAGAAGGAAAAAATAGAGACTACCTTCCCAAAAGGTGTACAGAATTTCAGTTGAGTGGGTTACCACCATAAAACATTAATTTAACCTAAACACTGTCTCATAATCGCTGTTGCTTATGCCCATAATCATGGATAGTTTGTAGTTAAATCATAGCTACAGTACTGTAGTACTTAACAAATTAATTGTGTTACCGTACATTTTAACTAGGTTATCTAAATGAAAAGTGATTGGGACTATAATGCTTTTCTAAGAGGTTAACTATACCTGTTACTATTTTCATGATACCTAGGATAACTAATGGTCATTGATGGGTATAATAACTGAGTTAACTATAGTGGTAGGTTATGCATCTGTGCTAAAGAATGCTTAGTTGGTATTTTAGAAAGTAATTTGTCCTTTTAAAGAATATGAATGGCTTTTAAATAACATATCTTTTTATAATATAGAAAATATGGTCCTTTAGCCATATCTCTTACTTTACTTAATTTAACATCTTTTTTATTAGGTTATTAAATTTATATTGTGAGTATTAAGTTTATTACAAATAAGTAGCTGATATTCTATAATTATTCTAAGGAGCATTCAGTGAAACATAATATTCTTCAGGTTTGGTTATAAATTCCCCAAGTTGTTAGCATCTGCGATAGTGTACGCTAACTTGATTATAGCCTATTAAGCCAGCGTAATTTGTTGTTGAAATGTAATTATTCTACGCTCAAATATTGAACAGAACTTGCAGCAAAAATCATAACAAGGTGAATACGTGTTAATTCGAGTGGAGGATGATGTTTCTGAGGTCTTTGTGTTAATGTCAGTTAGAGGTGAATTCTGCCCTATGATATTACCTTTAACTGATCATTAAAGGTGAATTCTATACTATGACTGTACATTTAAATTATATTTAAGGTTAATTTAGTAATATAACTTCACCTTTAACTGAAATTAAAGGTGAATTCTGTATAACTTTACATTTAATATCATTTAAAGGTGAAGTCATTTCTTGGATTGTCTCTTGCTGTATAAAGTGGTTGTATCAGTGATATTTCATAGTGTTATACTTGCATGGCAAAACAGATCACAATATGTAGATCAAATGGAAATGTGTTCTATTATTAATAGGTAGGCCACTATTTTGTGTTTAGCTATTGAACTTTATATAAAATTATTGATTTTATATAGTGAAGTAACTTATTGAATTTTAATTGAAAATTAGAATTTTAAAATAATTTTCTCACCAGTTCAAAAAAGTAAGTTGCATTAATTAAAACTACATTTAAAATTTCTTTGCTCCGATATTTGAATTAATTTTTCCACCAATTTTTAGCAAAAATTTGTTGGATGTTTTGTTGATCGTGATCAGAACATATGCTATATTTCAAAAAAAGTAAAAATAAATTGCCATTAATTATTCTAAGCTTTAAGTCTGGCTTTCATTTTCAATTGTAATCAGAAAGCTTAGTTATTGGCAAAGATTACACAAAATCATGCAGTATTTACTTTAGAAAATATTGAAATCAATAAAAGTCATCTTTTTATTTATCTTTGTATGGATGATGAGTTTAGTGCATTAAGTATATCAAAAAATGATATTAATGATTTGATATTCATTGTTGGAGTTCACCTGCTCTCACTTACTGTCTGAACGACCTTGTTCTATTTTTCTAATATTCTGATCAAATTCATACTTTTAATTTTTTTCCCCATCAAAGCTCGATTTTAGTTTCCAATTTATATATAGTGGAAAATGACCTATTGATGTATTAATGGCTAGGGAAATATAGTAGTGTAGTTCGAGGCATTTATGAGGATTTTTAATGGCAACGTGATTAGCGAGGGACCTGAACCAATTTAGAAAGTATTATCTGTATCCCTTGTTTGTTTTAGAATTTTCTGAGAAGGTTAGCAAATCGATAGATCACAACGAATCTTATAATACATCACAAGATCTAGAAATGTCAAGGTTGTATTCTTGTTAATCCCTGGATTAGTTATGTAAATCCTGTTCATCTTAAGGCTAATCCCACTTAAGCCCTTGCACAAGATCGCTTTCCCTACTAGCTTAAACGTAGTCACCATTAGCACATTAAGTCTTGGCCGCAAATCCACACAAGCTTAAGGTATATATGGTTCACATGTTGTCCTCCACCAGTTCGAGGAGAAACAGTTACGATAAGGGAAACAAACACACCGCCGATATTATCCATAGATTTAGGGGAGCTCATGATGAGATACTATATGTAGACTTATTGACTGGTTAATATTAATTCATCTGTTTCGTAACTGGCAAAGCATTTCGTTGTCCTGGATACATGTTTTATATTCACATATTTTTAGATTATTAACCTCGGGGAAGAACTTAGCTTAGATATGAATAAATATACAAGGTATAGAAATCGATGTTTTATACTCACTTGGCTATTTCTTTGTGATATTTATTGTACTACACACACGATAACAGAAAATATTATATTAAACATTTAACACACAAATCTATAGAAGTACATCATTAGTTATTTTCATACAATTTATTTTCCGAAAATAATATGTTGAGTTGGTATCAATATATTTTACTAGTTGAGCAGCTCATTTTGCTAGTTACATTTTTCACAACTAGCACATTTTAGCAATAGGTTGCTAGTGGCTGAAAAAGTAAATTTCTAGCCCTGGGTAAACATTGCTTTCTAAGCAACTTTAGCTACTTATAATTTTTTAAAAAACCCCTGTGGAGAAAGAACATTGATGATGCAGTTCCATGCTCAAAATAATTATATCAATAAATAACGGTTTTGTATAACGCATCAATATTTAAAATATATTTCAGTGTGCTTTAGAGCTGATGAAAGTTAGTAGGGTGGTAAAAGGTGTGTGCAATTCTCAAGCCAGGCACTTTGTTGTACGACGGTCATACAAGGACGGGCGCACGACGGTCATACAAGGACGTGCGTACGGCGGTCATACAAGGACGGTCGTACGACAAATCCAACTCAGCTCCCTGTTAGCGATAGACGACGCAATACCGTCGTCTGATTGGCGGTGACAGTCTAGAGGGATTGTCATAGAATCGCATCGGACAGCAACCATCGGGTGCAGTGACTGCCCAGTTTAAGAGTAATGTAGATGACATTTATAAGCTTTTAGTAATAGTAAAATGACAAATACCGTAATTGGCTATTAAACTGAGTTCACATTTGATTTTTTTTACCAAGATGAAGGGCAACATTTTGATAGAATAATTAGTCAACCAAAATAGAAGCTAATTAGCTTGATACTTAATGCAATATATTAATTAAAGAACAGATGTTTATGTTTCATTATAACTTGATTTCGCATGTTCTGCGTCTTTCCATCTGCTACTTCACAAACATCATGATTTTATTTCCAGAAAGTTTGATGATTTAATCCTCATAACCATAACATTTATTACAGCATAAGGTATTTTTACACTTTTTGAATTGATTACACATTAATTAACAACTAATGACATTTACAGCTTCGAAGTATGGTTAAAAAGTACCATAAACTTTTTTATGGTTTTATCTAATGGTTTTTCAACTGTCTGTTTTTTTCGGATGTTCTGCATTTTTTCATCTGCTTAAACACGTTGACTACCAGACCTTTTTTTAAGGTTCCTTCCCGTGTGCATGTACAAACATACATTTTTGAAATTTTATCTAGTCATATATCATCAAAATGATTTGTCTAATTGAATGAATGAAATGAAATTGGTGCAAAAATATTAGGGGACTAGTAAACTCGTTGTCAACACTGTGATAGCACTTTTTATCGACTATGCCAAGTGCGAGTTTATCTTGTCTGCTTTTTGCTAAGTTGGTATATATTCAAAGGGCGCACTCACAATTGAACTTACTACTGGCAACATAACACAACAAACATATATTATACATATTATTATATTGTACGTTATCGTCTAGTTGTATCTTCCCCGAACTGCCAGCCGTTGAGTTTGGTTCTACAATTTATATCAAAGAAGTTATAAATGCTAGAATGTTACTCCAATTTTAACGAGTATACTTGTCCCTGGCACCCGCAACAACACACTTTGGGCGAGTATACTTGTTGCTGGCAGCCAACGTGTTAACATTAATGTCACCTTGTAATTCCTGAAAGTCTCGTACTCCAGCATTTATTACAGCTTTCAAAATAAAGTGATTATACATTAATTTAAAGGCTAATGATGAATACAGCATTGACATATGGTTTCTAATGTACTATAAAACAGCCCATAATATTCTAGAGATTTTTTATTGTTGTATTTGATATAAAATCGATTAAAATAATAGAAATTTAATAACTACCGTAGTTCCTCTGATAATAAGCTCATCACTCTTGAATACAAAATTGAACCAATTTTTTAGGGTGGGCTTGTATACCCACAAATGGGCCGTTTTTTGGCACTGTATGCCAAATTCACAAAGCCAATATTAATTTTTAATGTTTCTTTGAGAATATTTATAAGTCATACTTTGAGAGAATATTAAGTCACACTGTATGCCTAATTCAAAGCTAATATTTTATATTTTTTCTGAGAATATTTGTAAAAGTCTTACCCTGGCCTGAGCTTCAGCTCGAGGAAAAAAATTTTCGTACATAAAATTAGGCATAAAGTATGGCGTGGAATTACGCTACCCAAGGTGGCAATTATACCCGAGGAACCAGCTAAAACATTTAGGCCAACAAGTAATCGCAGTTGAGGTGCATACACACTTTGGTTTCACAAAATTAAGTGACTTGAATTTCTCTTTCTAGCCCTAGCTGTACCTCTATCACTTCATCTGTGGGAGGGCAAATGCATTCGTTTGCTCGAGTCATGTGGGGAGAAGTCCGGGATAGGTTAAGTGGCCACAAATGGTGACAACACTTCCTGCTTCCCCCCGCCTTTAGCATTTTTTGTTGTCAGTTATGAAATTATTTCTTTTTTGGAAACAAATTTTGCAGAAACTGAAAAAAAGCTGACACTATTTTCAAGATTATTTAGTTGGTCAGACTTAGCAACACAAACTCTTTATTTTTGGTCATATCTATCAGAAATAATGTTGGACTGTCACTTTAAAGTGAAACATTTTTCATAGTGTTCTCACATTACATTCGTTTTATTTTCCAACTACATTTGATAACTTGGTAATATAGGCCATCTGTTACATACTGCTCATCTTCAGTGGCGTAAGGTAGTATGACACTTAGATTCTTAAAATCCCTCTAGCTAATGGTAAGCAGGTATATTAAATATCAACCTGAAAATACTTTGTTATCATTAAAAGATGCTTTCGGCGATGATATTTAAATCTTTTTTTTTTCTCGTATAATGTTGCGTAGATTGTACAGAATGATTTTGTTGCGTAAAGTAATGATTTAAGTTAAATGATTAGCAATTGAATACGATTGTGGATGTTCTAACTAAATATCAAGTGATTTATGTGGGTCCCTGAACTTGAAAGTTGCGGCCGTTTTTTTAGAACGTAACTTAATAATATATATCAATATTTGCTAGTTAGTGCGTTTCTTCAATGGTCTGGCTAATACATAATTTTCTCTAGTTATGTGCTTTAATAAACTGAGTGACATCCTATAATATTTAATTTATTCGTCAATTTTTATCTAAATTTAAATTGAAATTTTAAGACGTAAATGACTGAAATAAAATGTACCATGGATCAGCATAGAAGAAGCATATAAATATTCATGACATTCAATCATGAATATTCATAAAGTACCTGTCTAAGATACCCAATTATTATCTCAAACCCTCTCTGTAAATTATTCACAAGGTGAACAAACAGCCACTTAAAATTCTTTTCTATTTTTGGGTGAAGTTGATGTTTTGTGTATTAAAATGATTTGTTTAGGTAGAATGCAAATTTGTAAAGTATCGATTGATTAATGACGTTATGTGGCAATTTAAAAACGTTGCAGCAAGTTCATCAATCCATCCATTACCTTGACAATATCTGAATAATTGTTGATTTGAATGTAATTACTTTACTAACGAGCTGTTACTTGTTACTTTCGACATCAATTCTCCTGCCATAAATTAATGTTCACTTAATCAGGAGCTTAATCAAGTGGCTTTACCTAAAGACATCAATATCGGCATCATGGAATTAGAACAAGTAGTGTACATTACTGTGAAATTGATCTAAATATTATTACTACTGTATGCAGTACTGTATATTGTGAGGAGGGTATTATAATACTGTAATGAATATGTATACAGAGAAAGACATTTATCTATCTGACAACTGTTTCTGTGTCCTTTACAATTATAGTCTGCGTTTTGTTTCATGCCTGTCATTGTCCATATTATCTGCGACTATTTTTTTTAATCTTAAATTTATGTATTAGAATCTTGATAGAATTCTGCTTCCTCTATACTTTCCTCCATCGTTCCCTCCCTTCCTGTAATTTAGTTCTGTAAAATTGTAATCATAGTTGTGGATATGGTTGTAAAAAGCATTACCACTTACTATATATATGACAGTGATTAAGTTCGCTATTGCCAATCCTTAGGCCTATGTGCCCACATAAATAGTCAAATAATGGGAAAAAAAATAATGGAGATATAGCGCCATCTATTGAGAACATAGTGAGAGAAAAATCCTTACAATTTTGTGAACACGTGAGCTGAAGAAGCTTGTGCAACAAATAACATAAAGAAATATTGTTTCTTTATTCTTATATAATTATTTTTAATGATGCATTGAATATTTTTTTTTTACCATTTGCAACGACCTCGCAATGAATAATGGAGCAGATGAAAAACGAGTATCAGTAGCGAATGTTTGTTGTTATTGAGTTTCCGTTTCAGTTACTATAATAAAGCAAGGGATTTCTTTGGATTAACGGTAATCCTGATAATCCTCATAATCCCGATGATCACCAACACCCTATTGAGTCATATTATATAAAATCTGTAGCTAATATCGAAAGTATTTCTAAGAAGGAGTTACAGATTATGTTCCATTGCCGTGGATCACTGTATCATGCGACAAACAAGTCAATTTAACCACATAATTTCATAAAGAAACAAAGTATGGGAAGGGAAAATATATTGATATCTACCAATATTAAAATCTCCTTTGAAGTATGTGAAATTTAATGCTTCATTACGTGCATTTAATCATTTTCGTATTTGCTATCCAAACAATTCCAAGAATTTTTCTTTACATTTTATTGTAATGGAATACACGTTTATATTTATATATGTACTATTATTTATATAAATTTATATTTTATTTTGTTTTTTATAAGTTATGAATAATTTAACCACTGAAAGAAAAAAAATAATTGTCTTGCTTTAATTTAACAATCTATAGTATGTAAATATTTATTTTTATATTATAGTTTTGAACATGTAAATATTTTTGCCTTTCTGTCAATAATATATTGTTCTTAAATATGTATTTTAAGTTCATTATTCAATTTATATTAATTACATTTTTATTGTTCTATATTTTCCTCCTCCTAGCCCCTGTGATAGCTACCCTCATAACTTGGGATTGTATTTAGATTTGATAAACCTCTACTACAGACAAATATGTAAATGACATTTATAGAAGCTTTAATATTTATGTTTTAGGTCATGTACAGTATTTAATAATGTTATTATTAAAGATATAATTTTATTACAATGACCTCATTCAACTTTTATTGATATAAATGTTGATGCCAAATGCTATATAATCTTTTTTTACTTTATTGTACAATTATTGTATTAACACGATCGTCATGTAACTTTAAGCTCACTGGCTTCTCTTTTATATTGACAGACACGTTCTCCTCACCGCGTAAACAGAGGGACAGATGAGAATACTAGGCCAGAACCAGTGGCAAAGAACGGACCAAATCGACCAAATTCGCGGTTGAGTGACGTAAGTTAAACTTCTTTTCAAACTACAAAAAAATCTGATGAAAATTAATTGATAAAGATGAGGGTAAAGGAGAAAATGTTGACTTTGATAGTTTATTTAACTTATTTTAAACATGTTGATTATTCCTTAAGATTTTGTATAGAAATCCAAGATGGGTTATGTTGCTTGCCTTCTAGGCTCAAATCCTGCAAACTCATAACAAAACTCCACTCCACTTCCTAAGCCTTAAGGTTTATTCGCATTGGGGAGGGGGAAGTTGCTCAGATTGATCATGTACATGATTTAGTTTGACTAAAAAAAAGAGAGTTTTGAGCTTTAGTTCATTGAGCATCACAGAATTGTACATTGTTAAGCCTGGTTTCCATAAAAATCACTACATGCTATCGTCGACTCCTTTGGCGATGCTGATTGGTCAGTTGAATCAAGGAGCTTTCCCGATTGCATCTGGGACAGCTACGCAGGGAAACATTCTAGCGACTGTGTAGCGATTGTATGGAATCCAAGCTTAACTTTTCTAAACAATGTCGAGTGTTAACAGAAATTTATAATGCAGCACAATTCATTGCACCCTGTAAGGGGCAAGTCACTTGCTTGAAAATGAGTATGGTACAATGTTTCACATGTATAAAAAAAATCAGTTGTATAAGTAGGCCTACTGTGGTAGTACCGTATTGCCTACTGATCTATTTCCAATGCATAGTCTTCCATGGAACCTTCTACATTGTATTGGATTGGATTTATTCGGTGTAAACACAAAGGATAGCCTACGAAAGTCTAGAAGAAGACTTATTTCCAGTGGGGTCCTTCTGGTGGTGATTGGGCAGTACACCGGGAGACAATCCCCTACTCTTTTTGGAAGAGTGACTGCGTTCTTTAATGTGCACATGGGCCATCAATGCACACGTGACCAACGGCTTAAACGTCTCATCCGAAAGACGGTGCGCTATTATAACTTGTATTTCAGCCCTCCAGCTGAAATACAAGGAGAGGCAGCGATGGGAATTGAACCGGGGACCTATAGATCTCCACTATTCAGCGCACACACAGTGGCTACCACCAGATTAGCCGACTGAGCTAAGCTGCTCTCTCAAAACATGCACCATACTTTGTAGAAAATGACAATGATGAGAGGCATCATCATGTTTGCATCAACGTAACAGTTTTTCCCATAAAAAAATTTGTGACTATTGCCTATCATATCCTGTTTTGAATCAAATAATCCTTTTTCCATCAAGGAATTATTTTCTTATTTATATGACGATAATGTTTTAATTGAGTCATTATATTATTGCCATTTAAAATGATATCTGTCATAGTTATGAGAGGTATTGACCTACTAAGGTGTATGAAGATATTTCTATACATTTAGAAATTGCTGTTTAATGAGCAAGAGTATAGATTTGTATTGGGGTTAAGATAATCACATTTCATTCAGAGGGGGTGCTAGGAGAAGAGAAAACCCACAATTCGTCGGGGAGAAAAAAAGAATGTACAGTATGTATTTTCTACGTATTAGTATACTCCAAAATCGTTTAAATAAACCTTTGAAACCCCTAAATTGTCATATTTTTGGGGGGCTTTGCCCCTGAAACACTTTTAAAAGAATTTGAGTGATGCCTGACCATGCCCACTTTTTTTGTCGGGCAAAGGCAATGTGTGAAAGGTATAGACCGGTTATTATGTCGGCATGCTTACCGCAATATTGCGCCAACGTCTATCTGAAAGGGTCCTCTTTTGCAACTAGGGGAACCATAATAAATCTTTATGTGTATAACTGTCATGGTAAGATCATACATGGTATTTGAATATTATTTTCAATATATTCAATGTTGCATGTGAATATTGATAAAGTGACCTTTAAAATAAATCCCTCCAAATAACAATTTATGAGGAGGAAAGCTACTGATGAAGACATATAATTTTTTGATGGTATATTGAAGAGGATATGGTCCTCCCATTGTTATCAGATGAGAAATGATTAGCATTTTCGAATGGCCAGGATATGTAATTTAAATACAGAAAATGTGATGTTCTAATAAAATAAATGCTTACTGGCCTTGAGAACAGATGATCCTGAGGCAGTTATAGTTATTAATAGTTTATAACTATCGTTAATGATATTTAATGGGCAACGTGTGTATACTATATAATTTAACTGATATGTATTAATCAGGTTAATTTGGGAACATATATTGTTGTTATTGTGTAACTGTTTATTTTCCCCCTGGCTCTGCCCTCAGTGTAATAGTATACCATCTGTCCTCACTAATGTGTAAATGTTATGTGTGTATTACTTATCAATATATTTTTTTTTAATTTGCCAATACTTAATTATGGTTGCAGCACATCCTCACAAATCATCACAAAAATTCTGTGTAAATTTATCTAAATTCATATTAACACTAATAATATGAAGAAACATCTTTAATGTTAAGATAATCAGGATAGTTCAGTTCTGTATGTTGCATACTATTCCTTTGCTTTTCCTCCCCAGCGATTTTATCTCCTATCTCATACCATGCTTTTTTTTTAACCGTTCTTCCATTCCATATTCTTAATTGAGAAATACATTCTTGAGTCTTCTTTTGGCATATGAATTACTCTTCTTAATCTATCATAATTGAGATTCTAGTATGAGTATCAGACATTGCTCTAATTTGTATTGCCATCGATGATTACGTTATCGATCATATTACCTTATGCTCCCTATCATTTTTGATAAGAAACCATAACAGATACATCGTTAACCCTCCGGGCTTGAATTACCTGGCAACTATAAACACTGCGCTTAAGGGATTTTTGTCGTGCCCCGGGGACGTTCTTCATCCCGTTTTCATATTAAGTTTTCAAGGGAAATTGTCACACATTAGGGTTCAAATTTATTACCCGTATCATTTTTTTTGTATTGAGGTGTCAATTATGATTGTAAGGAATTATGGTTAGATCTTCTAAAGTGTGGTGTGTTAGTAAGGTGTGTATTCTTTATCTGCATTGGAGCGCCTCTATCCCATTCTATAAACACATGTAATTTTGTGTAATACATCTACAAATTTGTTCGTATCGATTTACATGACCTTTCTTGAACCTTTGAACAACCAAATGCAATTTATTAAAGAGGAATTAATCTTTTTTGATTATCTCTTCTTGAATGGTAAAGATTATTCTGATATATTTTTTTTATATACAGTGGACAACATTGAGCATAAAATATCATCTAGCCAGTAATGTTTCTTTCTATAAGAATGATACAGACACACAGATAATTATCATGTTTTTCAACTGAGTGGAGTGAGTAGAGTATCTGTTTGGGCTTGTGCTTATTCTCACTCCAGGCTAAAATTGCTATTGAAAATTGCCAAATAAATATTATTAAATATATTATATTATTTAATTCTTATTGTCATTGTTATTTTTTTTTGTAGGAGAGCTCCCACACAAGCTCCGGAAGAGGCTATATTGTAAGTAACTTTATAAAATATTTTTGTATTTGATATTTAGTAATATTTTGTTTACTTTTGAATATTTAGAATCATATACATTGCACAGCTTTTGTGGCAAATACGAGCCAAACCACTCACTCCTCGCAAATCGTGTTTCGGTAATAATGGCCAAAAGACACACACACACACTACACTACATTTTATATCTACACCTAATGCTATGTTGGTATTTTCCCCATTTTCAATGTTAAAAGAACATTTTTTAACGATTGGGTAATGGTTTCTAACTTAGAATTGTCCAGTGAAAGCTTGTATCAATAAAACAACATCTTTAAATTTAGTTCTCGAGTGCTGCCTCTTCATTAATTGCTAGAAATTTCCAAAATTGTAAAAACTAGAAGTCCGATTTCTCAAATACTGGTACTTATCTTTAAACATCTGTATGTTTAAACTCTTGTAACTTCATAACGAAATGTCGGATTTAAATGATTCTTTTACCTTTTTATAACTTTTAGTTTCAATTTTGTTTAACCCTGTATTAAATAACTAAAACTCAGTTTTTGAGAGGAGTGACTGGTTTGGTTTGTCTTTGCCACATTTATAAGCACTTTTTCAAGAAGATCACAGTTTAAATAACGTGCTGTCTCTCGGTGTCCTACCTACAGTATACCCAAAGTAGATCAGCTATTAGATATTTCCGTATTTGTTCTTAATGTGCAGTTTATGTTTTCTACCATACTTCATACAAAGACATTTTTTATGTTATTCATCCATTTACGTCATGTTCTTCTTCAGCGTCGTGTGTTTTGTTGCATATATGCCAAGGACTTGAAGTAATCTTTATTCTAATATCGGGTTAAGGATAGATTCGTTTCTCATTATCTTAAGTGATAGTATGTAGGCCACCTTGTACAGAATACCAATATCTTAATTTAGTAACATATTTTTTTCTGATCTCTTTTACTTATAGTTTTCTCGTCGCATAATCCTTTAGCTTGAGTGGTAGGGAGAAGGGATGGTCAGTTTTTAATAAAAATTTAAAAATTATGCATTTAAAAATTATATGATGAACTACTGGTGTTTTCATTTTTTGAATGAATTGTTGGCGGTATTATTTTTTTACGACACTGCTTTTAATAAAGTTGGTTTATCCACCTAAGCTAGTAATATAGGACACTTAATGTTGGGGCTTAAAAATGGGAAGATTTTAATTTAAAACTATTGGTGCTATTGAACAGTCTTTTTTTTCTTTTAAAAATTTATAGTAAAATTTTAAACTTGCATGTGATATTTGGATACTTTAATAAAGAAATTTCTTCAATTAATTTGTGTAATGTAAAGCATATTTTCAGATGGTGCGTAATGCACCATAAAAATGAATTATGATCAATTAAATTTTGAACAAATCTATTTTGAATTTCATGGTCCAGTAGGACTTACTGGACATGTATGGGTTTATTGTTAAATATTCATTCAGTGTGGATGGACAGTAGGAATAAAGTTGACCACACAGTTGCATGCGATATTTGGATACTTTAATAAAGAAATTTCTTCAATTAATTTGTGTAATGTAAAGCATATTTTCAGATGGTGCGTAATGCACCATAAAAATTAATTATGATCAATTAAATTTTGAACAAATCTATTTTGAATTTCATGGTCCAGTAGGACTTACTGGACATGTATGGGTTTATTGTTAAATATTCATTCAGTGTGGATGGACAGTAGGAATAAAGTTGACCACACGATTCCCTTGATGTAGTCCTTTTATCAATATTTCATAATTAATAAATAAGTAAGCTAATCATCAATAAACTTAATTCTCAAAGAAGATTCTATCATTATGCATACTCATTTTGTCAGTGCATTGTATAGATTAATGCCATTATTTATTTAATCTTATATTCAAACTTAACTACCTCCAATGATTAACGATACTATCTGGGATTTGGTTAGCTAAAAAAATAAATGACAGACATTTCAGTATTTGAATTGTTTACTAAATATTTAAGTGAATTATTTAGGTCCTTATAAAAATTTTATTTCCAAAATAACAGATGTATAAATACCATTACATTTTGTTTCCTTACCTTAAATTATGCCTATCTTGTAGGATTTAATGATTTGTACCAAATTAAGCCTTAAACCCTATCTTGTTTCTCTGTATCATTCAATTTATAACTTATTTAAAATGCACAATGTTTTGCAATAAAAAAATACAAAAAACTTTTATTCATCAAATTTAAATAGGATAAGAAATTACAGTAAAAAAAAGTATAAAAAGTTGTTTTACAATACAAAATACAAAAATCTTTTATTCATCAAATTTAAATAGCATGAAAAATTACAGCAAAATAAAGTATAAAAAGGTGTTTTACAATACAAAATACAAAAACCTTTATTCATCAAATTTAAATAGCATGAGAAATTACAGCAAAAAAAAGGACAAAAATGAACCCTCAAAAAACCACCCATGGGTTTGTAAGAAAAAAAGGAACCACACTAGTTTGTAGCAAACTTCCACATTGAAGACTACTGCTCCAATTTTTATGCATACGGTTTGTGGTGCATACTGTACACAATTAAATAATCTTATTTAAATAAAATATAATTATGAGTAACAGGTAAAAGTATACGGAAATAAGAAAGAAACTGGGAGAAAATTGACAAAAAACACTTTTTAATCTAACTTAATAATAGAAGATCATAAAATTCAACAATTTAAATAAATGTTTGTGGTTATCCATTTTTATACAGCTGAAAAATTTGGTACAGCAGTCTAAATATTAAAACTTCGGACCTAATTCACAAATTGCAGCGATCCCAAGTTAGAAAACTAAAAAATAGGGAAATTTTTTCATGAAGCGATCACCTCCTATAGCAACGTGCTGTGACGCCTTACAACGCGCTGCGCAACATGCAAGTGTTACACAAAAGGAAGGAAACAAACTGTTTTCATCAATTTGTATACTTTTTTAAAACAATTTTACATTTGTTTACATCAGTTGGCCTAAAATATAAATTTATGAATATTAATATTATTTATTTAGCATTTATTTAGTAGTGCACTCTTGGCAGCAGTCAACAAGGCTTTGCTTGGTTTGTGCTTGGAATATTAGAGGCTATGGCTGATTTACTACTCTTCAAAGTAACTGCAACTTGCAAGATCCACACTTGTTTGCTGAGAAATTAAAAAAAATATATATTTTAATTTAGTTAGTAAATCATACTACATGTTTTATGTCGGCATTTATATATGTCTAGCCTATAATAACTGGTACATAATGCCATGAAAAAACGTTTAATCCTGCCTCGCTAGTCTCCATCTATACGTGCGTAACTACCACTGATCTTTACTATAATAGCTGGATTGCTCATTGGCGAATCCTTGTACAGAAAAAAGTGAGGCCTCCGACGCCATGTTGGAGGGCCTAAGTGACGTACCAGTTTAGACAAGTTTCTTTTGGAATTTATTTAAATTATAGTTAAAAATAATGATTCTTGCAAAACTTTAAATAATAATAATAAATAAAATTTAGCGTAGGAATTTTTTCAAGCCATCTAACCAATAGACGCGACTGTTTATGCAGTGTAGAACAGCGCGATCGAACTCGCATTGTTATAGCGACGTCGATCCTAATAACGCAAATATCTTTGCTTCCGCTTTATTAAACTGCATAAAAAGCTATGTCAAGGTTATATGATTTGAAAAATAATCATTACGTTAAATTCAAATTTATTATTAAAAAGTTTTGCAAGAATTGTTATTTTAACAATAATTTAAACAAATGCCAAAAGAAACTTGTTGAAACTGATACGTCACTCAGGCCCTCCAACATGGCGTCGGTGGCCTCACTAAAACCAGCTAATGAGCAATCCAACTATTATAGTAGAGATCAGTGGTAATGTATTTCAGGATCAATGTTAAAATAAACTTCATTTTTCGGAAGACTGCTTAGTACCAAAACCTATTAACTATGCTGTTTTAATATTGCTATTAAAGAACTGAAGCTTACTTGAAAGAAAAAGTATTTTTTATGCACCGATTCCTCAAGTTCCAAATCCTCACGGTGAAAACTTAAGGCCCCATCCATCCCCATGTGATTTCTGATTTCGTACTTCGAAAGCGGGTTGGTTTATAAAAAAAAAATAATCCAAGTGTCATTCAGAAACAACAGAAATCTGAAACATAAACTTGACATAACTGAGCATTATAACTTTTTTGCTGTTTCTCTACCCTGATTTGAAGACACCTTGTATAAATATAAATAAGCAAGAAATATGTAATTTTATCATTTGATTTAAATTAGCTAATCGCCTGAATATGTGAGATAAGTCGTAGAAAGTATCTCAGTGACGCCCTTTCTAAGACTACAGACAAGGTGGTAAGTAGTTAATTAATACGTGATAAGTCTCCTCTGCATGAGCTCTTCATCAGCTTAGCACTTTAGAAGATCTTTAGATGCTGTCTCTTCTAGTGCTTAGGCGATTTCCTGTTTTCAGTATTACAAATTGACAACTGCCTTCATTATTTTATGTTCATCACTCCTACTTATCTGCTGCCCTCTCTAGGCTTATCCTAGTCCATGTTAATTCTTGATTTAATTTGAAAAAGCTATATAAAGAAATAGCATGAAACAGGTGTTATGCATATCATAAAATATATTTCTTTGTTAAGCAAACATCTGCGGTTGTAATAACTATAAAAATAGTTTATTTTGCTATTGTTACGGCATTCTTCTCAGATCCTTTTAATGAAAATTTGATCGTAAATTGGCACAAAAGATAATCTTTAAGATGGCTATAATTTATACGATCAGGACACCTGATGAAATGCCTTGGTTCCACTGTAATGGCAATATATTTTGTAACACCCACGTAAAAAGGTAAATCAATATTTAGGTTGGTTGAACCAAAGTTTTTTACAGTAATATTCTTAAATCAATTTTATATAGGCCACCTTTGGGAATTGATATTACCTTGCCTTTGGGTAGGATCGAGGGCAAAACTTACAATTAAATATTCTATACATTGATGTATATATAGTGCTTCAGAATTCTAAAATAATAATATTTTAACAAAATACAATAAATATGTAGATATTGCATGACAAATGTATTGAGATTAGAAAAATTATTTTTAAAATTCTGTATTAGATATTAAGTGTAGATTGCTGTATCAATGGATAATCTAGACCCTCATTATCATGCCTTTTGGCATTTAACTTAAAAAAATAAAATAAAATCTAGACATCTGTTGTGTCACTGTCAGTTTCCATTGCCGACATGGTGGTTGAAAGCACCAGGACTACCTTATCATATAATGCAGATTGTAGTTTCAATTTAGTTCCAAATTGTTGAAATAATATACTTGCATGATAGGGTACAATGTTATTTTGGCATTAAACAATAAAGAGTTAGCTAAGTATGATTAACAGTCAATGACTGTAATGCCTAGTATAATCTGTAAAGATCTCAAGTTAAAAAATTGAATTTTGTATTTTATCTTAGTTTTTCTCTTATATTTGCTACTACAATACATTGATGTACAGCTACAGTAGTTTAAAAAAATTTTTTTTTTTAGTGCAAAGTAAAACAGCGCCTGCTGAGTGGAGACAAAAATATTTTCTAGTTTTAATTTTCTGTATTATTATTGTATTACCAGAATCATAAAAAGATATTATACTGTACATAAATGTTTATGGATGCTGTTATATAAATATATAAAATTGCTGTAAAATAAGCAACTGCCTAGTTTAACGATAGATCATGCTATTTATAGGAAAATCCAAGGGAATAAAATATAACAATTTTTGCCTCATAGTTCAACAGCGCAACTGAATTAAAATAAGAGGGTTTAAGTTTGAGATCTCAATTTGGACAATAAATTCTTTATCCTAATTGATAAAAAAAAATAAGAATATTCACAAATTTATTTTCAGGTCATAGAGAATACATTAGTCTCAAACCTTTCTATTCTATGTGATTTTATTATATCAAAAATATGTTGGTTGTAACATTCTTTGCATAAAATGCATATTTTAGCGAAGTTTCTTAAACCTCTTGTGAGGACAGCAGTCGGGAAAAAACCTTGCTGAGGACTAACAAACTATAAATCTTAGTAAGTTTAATACTTAAGTTAAAAGGTAATGTAATAGTAACATTTGAGAATATAGGACAAAAATCATGTAAAGTTTTCAATTTAGAAAATATGCCTAATCCAACATAAATGCTTCTATAGCTAAATTCAATTTATTAAGTTTACAGCCTGCAAAAGAATAAAAAACCAATTATTTATAAAAATAACATTAACAAAAAGTGTTTGATACAAGTTAAAAGGTAATCCATTACAAGATATAGGACAGGAAAATAATTTTCAGTGACTTTAAGGTTTGAACTGGCAAACTTGTTATTAATTTGACTAATTTAATTGGAATTCCTAGAATTTTGGCTAGCAGCAAGAACTTTCTGACTTGGTCAGGCTTGTGGCTACTCGGTTTTGTAGGTTATTGCTGCGAAGCAGCCAATTCATATTCTTGACAGCAATTTGACCTCTGAAAGGTCATTGTTTGTCAAAAAACAAGGGCCTAAGACGACTGAAAAGCGGAGTTTCCTTCTTTCGTTCTACCAGGTAAAATCAATTACTTTAGGCGACGTTTGTAGACTAACCTAGCCTTGAAAGGACGAAGGTCCCAATGAAAAACAACGTCGCTCCTTGATAGCTAACATTGTCTATTTAACGTCACAATAATTCATTATTAGACCTATATATGTTTTTTGAATTGTACTCCACAAATCTCAGCCGATACCTCGCACAACTCGTTAACTTCTCGTATCTATTGTCGTGACGTCATGGCTCGCTGGCTCCCACTTGTGATGTCTTGCACTTGTGTTCAAATAACACGCTGGCTCGCACTTCGGCAACACTCTTTGGCATTCAACTCACCCCTAGAAAACCCGCCCTTGGAAACTTGCCCATAAAAAAATGTACACTTCCTAGACCATGCAGTCTTCAAAACAAAATATTGTAACCTTTGGTAATGAACTACATTTTCCACATACATAGACATTTTTGAAACTTTATTAAAAAAACCTAAACCATAATTCACCACTATAGACACTTTTTGACAAAAATGAAAAATTACAACTTTGTTACCCAATGAGAAGTGTTCTAATATAGACAATGGGTCGTGTCTCGCATAAATAATTTTGTTCGAAGAACATTTATATGCAGTTGTACTTCGCAGCACTTCACTTGCAATTTGCAATTTCTAGTATATAGGCTAATATGTGAGTGCAAGTTTTTCTGTACTTAAAATGAGATTACCCATATTCCAACTCTCTATATATTGTTGGGAGGCCCAGTATTTGAGGTAATCTCTTCTTGGCTTTTATATTGATCTAAGAAATATCCTGAATTTGGGAGATTTCAGGTAATAATAATAATAATATTAATAACATTCTTAACTAAGGCTGTTATTTACATCTGAATAAATATTACAATGTTGACCAAACATTTATGGTAATAATTTCAATAAGGTTTCATGTCATCCTATAGATAAGCCACACGTATACTTCCCATGCAGCGTTGCTTGGGGCATCATTTCCAATATCTTTTCCTTCAATAACCAGAGTAATTAGTCTCGGTATCAAGAATGAACTCCGTCATAACAAAGGATAAACATAATTACATAAAGGTATATTTAATAATGCAATTAATATCGAATGGTGAAAGGGCATCTGTTCTGTGCGTTAATAACATAAAACTTTATGGCTAGATATATTTAGAAAATTAAATTAGTTAAAATGTTGTCTAGTTGAGGTTTTTCATATAGTATACAGTATTCTAATGAAAATGGAGGCAAAACTTTATATTGTAAAAAGTCTAGACAACCTGAATAGCTTGAATGTTTGTCAAAGGTTTACCTTAATGTTTGTCAAAAGGTTTACCTTCTAGTAAATTGTGGGAAATTCCTCAAAAAATGAATTAAAATTTCTGATTATTTTTTTAAAAACAATAATAATTTATCAACTGCCAATGCGACACAGATCAAAATAATTAAGTTTTGCAAGTTTACAGACATTTTACTACAAAAAATGTTCCTAAATTGATTACCAGGCATTTGAAAAATCAATGCAATATAAGCGGTAATATATACAGTATGCATCTGTTGAAGGGTGAGGGTCATACGTTGTTTTTTTTTTGTTTTTTTTTAAAAGTAAAAGTCATTCATTTAAATATGTAAAGTATTTCAAATATAGAATTTCATTTTTCATTTTTTTTACCTCATCATGGATGGTTTATTCTTACTTAATCTATTGATTTTTACAATTGAAGTGAATAACATGCCCGCTAGCTGTATTTTTTGTGATTCTATTAAAGCATTGTCTTGTAAATTAGCCTCCAGAGAGACTAACTCATTAACAGTCTAATTGATTTACTTATAACTTTATATCGTATTTTACGAGGCAATAACTTGATATGTGAATTTTGTGCACAATTTGTCATCATTACATATAATTACAGGAGTGTGCACTTTACAATCTCAGGATTCTTTGTAAATTAAACTAAAATTGTTCACATGCGTATGGATCTGATGATATCTGTCTTTAGGCAATTGTTAGCAATGATGTTGCTTGTTGTCGATAGATAGAATTTGTCGACTTGCACCTGTGTCGACAGGATGTTGCCCCGGGACCCCGGAAGAAGAGAGTACATTCTGTAATTTCCCTATTATTCTCCCGTACGCTATTGAGAAGGCATGCGGCTCTGTTGTGAAGGTTTTTTAATATTCATAATTCATGTAACATTCTTTAAAAATACAAGCAGACCTATTATAAGAACACATTTTAATTCAAGCGATTTACATGTTTGTCTATTAAGGAAATTAGAGAAGACTGCTTTGCATTTGACTAAAGCTGATCTAGACTTTAATTTCTTATACAATATTAAAAAGTAATATAATATTATAATGGTAATATTATGACTTCTAGCATCACCATTTTAGTATTACATTACATATTATGTAGATATTATGGGTAGTTGCTATGCCTTTAGATAGTAGATCAATTAAGGTTTTGGTTTTGTAAACAATTGGCACTACAATTCACTTCAATAAAATTCAAGTACAAAGTTTTTAGTAGGTAATTAAAATATCAAGATCAAATGAATAAGCATTATCTTAACACTTAATTACTTTCATATTTCAGTGTGATGTAGAAAGTGAAGAAGATACCAGGGTAAGTAAACTATTTCAAGTATCCTTGCAGATCTAGCCTTTGTATCATTGCAATACATTTATTTTAGGTCTATGGATATCATTCTGATGGCATGATTTTCTCTGGATATATTTTAATAGTTAATGTATGCTGTAGCCAGTAGCTTTATTAATCGTTATTCATCTTTTGTCAGTGCTCATTATTTATTTATTATTTAAACTTTCTTTAACCAGGGGATATCCCTGCTAGCACTGCTTTCCAAGGAAGCCCCGGTACAGACAGTAAATATAACAAAAGTTGTTTACAATCATGAAATACAAAAGTAATTATGGTAAAGTAAATCAAAAACAATGGTAAGATAGCCTAAAACTGATGAAAGCAGATAAATGGAAACTACCAAACCAAAATAGAAAATGCAAGTTAACTTAAAGAAAAGGAAAGGTACAGTATTAACGAATACAGATAAAGGCCTCTTTTTTAAAACATAATTGAATAGAAAGAGAATGTTGTTTTGAGAAAGATTATTTAGAATAATCTTGATCTGCTTGTTGAAAAGTTCCTTAACAACAGTGAGGTCATTGTAGGTTCTGAAATCTTGATATGTTTGTAAAGCAAGGGCACCCACTATGCCTGACGGCCTGAAGAACGAAATGCCACAATGCACACACACAACTTATTGTTTTTAATGACGAAAAGTTCAGACTGCCACGGACAGTTAACATACAGCATCGCATCGTCTACCGCTCACAACGAGCAGAGTTGGAGTTGTCGTACCACCACCATCGTAACCGTCGTACGATTCAGTGACCCCAATTACTAGTTCCTCACTATGTTACACAGTAGAAAGGAAAGCTGATGAGAAAGGGAGGGAAGCCCATGGCCAAATACCAACCATCAACCCTGATGGTTGCTGGAATGTTAACGGTTTACCGTATGTCAAATACATAAAAATATCATGTGAATGGTATCATTTTTTTTAAAAACATGTTTTCATTGTCCAGTAGAACGGTTTGCACTAAAAATCTTTAATATAAGTAAACGTTTAATTTGAAAGAAATAATCTAATAATATGTTAACATTATGTTTAATATGTTTAAAAAAAACCCCAGTGTAATTGATGTTGAGTAGAATTTGCTATTGGATTGGGAGAGGGAGGAGGGGTTATAGGTAGATATTTACTAATCATCAAACTGAGTTGATGAGGGACCAAAATCAAGATGAAACTAAATGGAGAACTGAAAAATTGTTTTATTTTGTAGCTCTGAATATCATGTAAATTTAATAACCGTGTTGACTTTAATGACTTGCGTATATTGTTGGTTTAGGCATCAACTTAAAACAACCTACCATCAAGTTTGGAGGAATAACGAACAATATAATTTAATATCTAGTTTAATTACTCCTGTTCAAGTAAGATGTAAAAACAGAGTACCCTTATAATTCTTAGCAATAAAGAGTTTTTTTAGTACAAATTTACAAATATATACCCAAAAAAAAAGTGAATTTGGCTTACGTAAGTTATCGCAGGGTTAATTTTTTTGGCCATAAAAGTATATAGCTGACCTTTAAACAGAAAGTTGGTTGTACTCAATTTTGTGTGTGTGTGTGAAAATATGGCAAGATAGGCCTAGATATACTGTAAAATTCACAACCACTTTTTATTGCACAAATCTTCACAAAAGCAAACTTCGCAGAGAAGATGGTATAAATAGAGCAGAAGAATGAATAGTACCAGAACACAAAATGGGATGATGTAGCATGAATCAATATCTCCACTTGTTTTAGTCAGTCTTAGTCCCACACACATGACCATCGTTTTTTATCGGCTGCCAAGATTGGCGTGAGGTTTGGCATCAAGTTTATATACACATTTAACCTATTCAAGTTTACAGTAGGTGTTAGCAAAGATACTAGAAATACAAGATAGAGTTCTCCACACAAAAAAAGTGTTCCACCGTGTTCCACCGAAATGCATGGTGGGAATACGAAAAATGGGACGCCCCCTACAGCTGGATCTAAATACACATCTAGATGTGTATAAGAGACAGCCACACCGACAGTCCGAGACGGCGCGCCGTCTGCTGATTGTCGGTGTGGTGTCGTGTGGCGTGATTGCGTGATTGGTGTGATTGTGGTGTGGTGTGATTGTCGGTGTGGTGTGGTGTGGTGATTGACGCGACGCCACGGCGTCGCGTCAATCACCACACCACCACCACATGTTTGAAAGCTCCCTCTAGACAACATTTTAGAATCTGGACAGAGCTTAACACTGTCGTTTTGTGGGACCTTAGCAACAATATCCAAGGGGCAAGACTTAGCAGAAATGTGATAGCTTGTAGCGATTTTATGGAAACCAGGCTCAAGACAAATTCCAATCTACTCCAAATTTTGATGCAATGTATTTTATTTGGTAAATATATTATCAAGAGAATTTTAAAATTAACAATATTTTACGACTAAATTAATGTCTTTTTTTCTTGTATAATATAAGGATCTGTCTCTTATACACATCTAGATGTGTATAAGAGACAGAGGTTATGTTGATAGAATGAGTTTTTTTAGTTCAGGTTTAATTGATGTATTGCAATAATAATAATAATAATAATAATAATAATAATAATAATAATAATAATAATAATAATAATAATAATAATAATAATAATAATAATAATAAAAATAATTGGATATATTTTAATAGTTAATGTATGCTGTAGCCAGTAGCTTTATTAATCGTTATTCATCTTTTGTCAGTGCTCATTATTTATTTATTATTTAAACTTTCTTTAACCAGGGGATATCCCTGCTAGCACTGCTTTCCAAGGAAGCCCCGGTACAGACAGTAAATATAACAAAAGTTGTTTACAATCATGAAATACAAAAGTAATTATGGTAAAGTAAATCAAAAACAATGGTAAGATAGCCTAAAACTGATGAAAGCAGATAAATGGAAACTACCAAACCAAAATAGAAAATGCAAGTTAACTTAAAGAAAAGGAAAGGTACAGTATTAACGAATACAGATAAAGGCCTCTTTTTTAAAACATAATTGAATAGAAAGAGAATGTTGTTTTGAGAAAGATTATTTAGAATAATCTTGATCTGCTTGTTGAAAAGTTCCTTAACAACAGTGAGGTCATTGTAGGTTCTGAAATCTTGATCTGTTTGTAAAGCCAGCGCACCCACTATGCCTGACGGCCTGAAGAACGAAATGCCACAATGCACACACACAACTTATTGTTTTTAATGACGAAAAGTTCAGACTGCCACGGACAGTTAATATACAGCATTGCATCGTCTACCGCTCACAACGAGCAGAGTTGGAGTTGTCGTACCACCACCATCGTAACCGTCGTACGATTCAGTGACCCCAATTACTAGTTCCTCACCATGTTACACAGCAGAAAGGAAAGATGATGAGAAAGGGAGGGAAGCCCATGGCCAAATACCAACCATCAACCCTGATGGTTGCTGGAATGTTAACGGTTTATGTCAAATACATAAAAATATCATGTGAATGGTATCATTTTTTTAAAAACATGTTTTCATTGTCCAGTAGAACGGTTTGCACTAAAAATCTTTAATATAAGTAAACGTTTAATTTGAAAGAAATAATCTAATAATATGTTAACATTATGTTTAATATGTTTGAAAAAAACCCCAGTGTAATTGATGTTGAGTAGAATTTGCTATTGGATTGGGAGAGGGAGGAGGGATTATAGGTAGATATTTACTAATCATCAAACTGAGTTGATGAGGGACCAAAATCAAGATGAAACTAAATGAAGAGCTGAAAAATTGTTTTATTTTGTAGCTCTGAATATCATGTAAATTTGATAACCTTGTTGACTTTAATGACTTGCGTATATTGTTGGTTTAGGCATCAACTTAAAACAACCTACCATCAAGTTTGGAGGAACAACGAACAATATAATTTAATATCTAGTTTAATTACTCCTGTTCAAGTAAGATGTAAAAACAGAGTACCCTTATAATTCTTAGCAATAAAGAGTTTTTTAGTACAAATTTACAAATATATACCCAAAAAAAAAAGTGAATTTGGCTTACGTAAGTTATCGCAGGGTTCATTTTTTTGGCCATAAAAGTATATAGCTGACCTTTAACCAGAAAGTTGGTTGTACTCAATTTTGTGTGTGTGTGTGAAAATATGGCAAGATAGGCCTAGATATACTGTAAAATTCACAACCACTTTTTATTGCACAAATCTTCACAAAAGCAAACTTCTCAGAGAAGATGGTATAAATAGAGCAGAAGAATGGATAGTACCAGAACACAAAATGGGATGATGTAGCATGAATCAATATCTCCACTTTTTTTAGTCAGTCGTAGTCCCACACACATGACCATCGTTTTTTATCGGCTGCCAAGATTGGTGTGAGGTTTGGCATCAAGTTTATATACACATTTAACCTATTAAAGTTTACAGTAGGTGTTAGTCATTGTCTTGTAATTAGCGTAATTAGGATTTGTCATTATATTGCTCTTTAATATTGAAACATCTAGCCATGTGCTGGTATCAACCTCAACAAGATTTCCATGTTAAAGGACAACTCACACTTGTGAGAAGTAGAATTTATTTTGATTTTGCCTTGTAATATTAGTAGGAGAATTTCCAAAATAGAATCTAGGAAAGGAAAGGTTTTACTAAGGCAATGCTAGAGAAAAGCAACAAGTAGATCTCAGAGAAAGATTTGTTAAGATATATACGTAGTAAAAGGAAGAAGTTAACGTCTATAATAATAAAGAACACTGAATGAAATTGAGTATTTCTGTCTGGTGGTACTAGAAAAAGATTGATGGAAAGATTTTACAGCACTATGGTGATAGAGAAGAGCAGAAGTGCTTATTTTTGGGGTATGGTAGATGACAAACTTCTCCAAGCCGTTCCATTCAGCAGCTATCCTGTTTCATTTTCAGATGTATAGGAAATTGACGTTGTACTTGACACTGCAGTTGTTTTCACGCATCATTACTGATTTCCATGAGGAACACTTAATTAGCGCACTGATTCGCAAACTCAATTTCACGGTCGGACCCAATTTCCTTTTACTCGTAACATTCAACAGGCTTACTCGCACTCCTGCCAATATCAATCTGGCGAGCTTCAGATGAAGGTTCAAGATGAGCCAGAAAGGAAAATAGAAACACTGGGAAAAGATACATGGCGCGGTACAAACCTTGTTTGTTAACAACCGTTGGCAAAGATCGTAAACGATTAAGTTGGCCCGACCTTCAAGTGATAAGACGATTTAATATGTGTCATCTCTCAAAAGAAACTAAATTAGACAAGTTGAGTTGTGTGGTAATTGGCATTGACTTTGAACTTGGTTGCTATATTATTTTATACATACAATAAAGTGTTTAATATTAGCAGTTAGCACATATTTAACTTGAGGCCAACAGTATTGCCAGAAACCTTGTCTGGGAATTAACTATTGAAACAGTCAATGCTTATCATTGAATATTTGTTTAATATACTGTTTTCTTTTTTTTTTTATGATGACCTTACTAGGACAATCCCTTCAATGACACTTTACACTTTTCAACATTGAGTTTCAAAGGAAATTATACAATTTCAAACAAGTTTGTTGCCAGGAGATTATTTAATGAAATTGGTTTCCTTTTTTATTGACCAGATGATAACCATCGCTTGTTTTTCTTATGAGCAGCAAAAAAGTATGTAATCAATTTATTTTCTTAGATGAGAAAAACCTCAGGAATTTCATCCTAAAATGTACTTTATTTTTAATTGAATTTCTTGCATAAAAATTTCAAAACATTTGGCATTTTTCTGAAATTAATCAAACTTTATTGTTTGAGAAAAGTGGTTGAGTGTGAAAGGGTTTATTTTTAAAATATAATGTCAATTTACTACTTTCTAGATAATAATAATATGATAGTAATATGGCATACTATTTTCCATTGTCTGGTTTGTTCCATAAAATTGGGTTACAAAGTTAAAGATTATTGTAGTCAGTTGTTACAGTCAGTTTAAATCCAATAATCCAGCATTGTGGATTAAAACAAGAAACTTGACACATATTACTATGGCTCATTGTGAATAGCATAACCATTTTTGTGTATAGGTTTACCTCAACAGTGCCACCTAGTGGCCAGAAACAACATAATTTTCTTTACCCACATCGTTGCTATGATATTTGTTTCTCCATTTCAACTCCACTCCACCTGACAAATGTTTTAGTTGGGTTTACATGATTTTGTAAAGCCTATGTAAAACTGAAAAAGTATCTAGCATGTACCTTTAAACATCCACACTACAGTAGGTGACCTTTCATACGCATATACATACAGGTAAAATTTTACTTATTGATTCTTTACTCAATATCCATGTACTTAACACATTAATGATAGTTGAAACGAAAAAACTGTGCACGCAGATATGACTTTATTCATTAGCTTTTTGGCAAATTGCGATTGAAATAATTCGCCAAATTCTGTTTAGATTCGGATTTTGCGATTTTTTGCAAAGACAGCTTAATCCCTGTGTAGGCGACACACACCTTTACACACCCATACTCATACAGTCAGCGACATATCTTTGACATCTATGTACACACTACTGTAGATGACACACGTTTACACACCTGTATACATACTTCAATAGGTAACACACATCCATACTGCAGAAGGCAACACGTCTTCTCACACTCATATACATACTAGGCGAAGTACTTCATAGTCTAAACATTAATTACTTGTACTTGTAATGTTAAGTACAGTACTATACGTCCAATGTCTCTACAACTTGTTTACCATATCCAATAGAGGTACTCGCTCTAAAATATTAAAAATAGAGACATTCTACACAAATAATTCAACTTTTTCACACTCATATCTTGTATGCGTGTCCTCGTAGAACAATTCACAATTTTTTGAGTAGTTAATTCTGTAGGTCATCTGGGATTTGTAAGCTAATGTTATGCGCAGACAGGTGGCTGTACGTTGCTGTCGTATTTGCCTGCTTCCTCTGTTAGCATTCTTTGTCAAATTTAAAACGTTTTCTAATGTCAGTTTCTCTCAAATTGAACATAGTTATGTTTGCCATCAATTTAGGTTTAACCTTGTCAATGTCGTATTAAATCAAATTTCCTCTGCCCATATCATGTACTCAGCATCGTATTTGTATATGAAATTTAAGTTCAACTGGTATTTGTCTTGTTGGTAATTTATATTGACAATAATTCAGTTTATGCATACAGCATATTTTTCAACGTGGCATCAAAAGTTAAGAAGTTATGTGCCTTGATTTATCTGGTTTTTCAAATTTTGATTTACAAACTCCACTTGAAAATAACAATAGAGCGCATGATTTTACCCATCATATTTATCCTTTTTATATTGCTTAAAAATGTAATTATATTTTGCATCGCTTCAACAATTTAAATAATTTTTGCCTTCCATATCACCTTGGCGTGGAAAACCACAAAAAACATGTAGATATGTTGCTCCTTGCAATACATAGCAATGTTGAAATTCACCTATTCAAATTAACTTAAATTATTTCACTATTTATTTAAATTCCATAATGTCCATTATTTTACCATCTTTTCATAATCTCAATCATTTAATTTGTCCATTTCTTTTTATAAGGTAATTCTTAGTAAATTGTAATTGGCAGGTAATGATAGCCTAATACAGTAATGGCGACGATGGTTGTGATAGATAAGACTTGGTCCCCTTAAGTTGAAGTGACATTTTGTCTATATTTTTAATCTAAAGTTTATTCACATTTTATTTAGTGTGTAAATCATTATGATGTTGTGGGTATCACTTGTCATGGTTGACATTTAAAATTACTTGAAAATTCATACATCATTTATAGTTCAAGTAAATATCTTTTGTACGCAAGTAATAATAATAATTTCAAAATAGAAAAAATGAAAGTATTAAAAAACTGGCTACTCTTTGCAAGTGAGCCTTATAAAATGACATAATTATTTTTAATAATAATGTTGCTGCACAATAACAATAAGTATAATTAATATTGTTGATGGTGATGACAACGATGATGATTACGGTGGTAGCTGTGATGGTATTATTTGGTCTGCATTATGCAGAACACCTTACACGTATGTTTGAGCTTAAATATTTCCCAGTAAAATTGCATTGGAAAATATTTATATTTTCTTTAAGTTTTTGTCATATATAAATGCACATGCATACTGTACATCCATAGTAGTATAATAATAATAATAATAATAATAATAATAATAACTAACAATATTTAAGGTATGATGATTACTGAAAATTATTAGTTATAATTAATAGTGTAATGAGTAGAACTGGTAGTGGTAGTAATACCTGGTAATACTAATATTCTGAATGTTAAAATGTTGATAGTGAAAATATTATAATTATTAAATATTTAAAAGCTTAATGAATATACTATTATTAGTAATAATAATAATAATAATTTTAATTAATTATTTTATCAATAATAATGATGATGGTAGAAATAATAATACAAACTTATGTAACCAGTACACAATTATTTGAATCATTAATAATAGTAACACTTTTTTTATTTAAAATAAAAATCAATTTTCAGTATGTTCTGTAAAAATGTGTTGCATATTTTATGTATCACTATTTATTTTCTTGCGAAAGTGTGTTGATAGAAAGATTTATTATGAATTTCTACATTAATTTAGTTAATGAGAGAAGGGGTAGAAAAAGGCATTTTAAATGTACGCAACACATGACCATCGGCGCGGAAATTGTGAGTTATGCTTAAAATTTGCAAAGCTTTAAGGACTTTGGCTGAGCTCCATAATGTATTCACTTCTAGTCGCCATGGGGATTTTACAGGATTATATGTAATTATACTCGGCTTTCTCCGGCTTAACGCTTACGGAAACGGGAACACTTTAGTACCAAATTCTTTGTGACAGGCAGATTTCGTAAGGAAATAGTCAATCTGTTTGTAAAGTTTTTCATGCTTTTAGATTAGATGGTATATTTTCTAAAATGCATGTCTAAACAAAGAAAAAGTATGAATTAATACCAATTCTGAATGAATGCACATATCAAGGTCACATTCACTTGTAGATGATGTCTTTATTTGTCATTCATACATAATCCCTGGGTCAAATGTATGCAGCTATTGACCTCCAACAGCTCTGTGATTAGGATGATTATCATTTATACATGATCCACAAGTCTTGCTACTATAAAACCTAATGGCACAAACTATAAACTTGGTTAGCTTTCATATAATAGTGCTTAGACAAATCTAATTATCAATTCTGAATAGGATTAACTTTCACAAAGCCATAATATCTCCAGTTTATTTATACCATAGATCCTCTAATAGTATTAGCTAACCCCCATGCTACCAACAAAAATTGGGTCGAGTTTGAGGGTATTACATTATACTATATAGGGGACCACAAAATGCAAGTAACCTGCAGACATATCAACTTTAGGCTAGATGGGTCTGGCCTAGACCTCGTTGAGTTCTGCCTAGGGCGTATTCAATCATGAAGAACATTAAACTATTAATTTATACTTTCAAAATTATTGTAATTTGGATAATTTGTGTCTGTCTCAGCATCCAATAACTTTCGAAGGTTAAAGTAATGCCCTGAACAACGTAATTTTATAACAAATTGCCACTTGAGAGATTTATCCGAACATCAATAATATATACTGTTGAGTCAGAAAAAAAAAACCTTTGCTTATGTCTTGCATGTAAACTCTGGAGATGAGAGACAACAAAACTCAATTATAAACCTTTCTCAAGGCCTCATTTTAAACTTCTAAAAATGGTTTGAAAAGTTGATCTGGTCTCTTGGGAGTCTATGGCAAGGGGAGGGCAAGGACGCCCCTATTTAACCTGGGACCGAAAATGAGAACAATTCTGACAGATGTATGGAAACCCTGACCTTGTCCTAAAATACAATTTAAAGAATCAGCAAAATTTGAACCCAAATAAACAAAAAAAAGAATGAAAAACTGCTTCGTCTCCATCTTCTGTTATGGATTTCTGTCAGCAGGGCATTTGCGGAAATTGTTCCAATTATACCCAATTTAAACAATTTTCTGGCAACCATGATGTTAATTGGCAGTAATTGCTATACTGCTGCTGAAAATTGCCTAATCAGTTTGAAAGACGATGTCAAGGAAAACGAGTGCAGATTTATCTGATTTTAAACCATTTGCATTAGTCTGGTAACATTAAAAATTACTGCCAGTTGTTAGTGGAATTTTGAAATTCCAGCATTGAATTTCCTCTCGAGTTCTCCGTAGCATTCATTGTTTTGAATTGCAATGAATTCAATTGTCTACAGCTTGATCCTCTCCTCCGGAATCTAATCACCTGTGAGTGAGTTGATCACCTGTTAGCAGGAATAAAGATTACTTAGCCTAGAGGTATGAAACAAATCAGAATACTTGATAACTCTATTATTAGCTGTCAACTTAATCCCACACATGTCTATTTAGCCTAGATGCCACTCCAGACTTGTTTTTATCCACATTCTAAATATTGTTTGCTGAAATAATAATTTTCATTCGTATTTTATAATTCTCTTTCATACATTTGTATTATAATTTTTTACAAGCAATATTTTCACCGGCATTGAATCTTTCTTTTTTACCAATTTTTTATCCTGGGCCAAAAGAACACCTTTGTGGCTAATTGTTACATATTACATAATTAGCTTATGAATATTTATTTTACAAGCTATAAATTTGGAATAGGTGTATATCCCCAAAATTAAAGGTTATATCTTGATAGTAGTTTACTCTTCGCATTTACTTCTGAGATGGATTAATGTTACCTTGAAATCTTTATAATTATTCATGTTAATTATTGTAGTAGGGCCTATAATAATTATCCTGTATAATTTTAAGTTCTTTTTCAGGTCATAAAATTTAGGAATATTTAACCTAAATTTGAAATTCTCTATACTATAATATTTCATTTATAGTATTATCTTAGAATTGATATCTGAGTTTGCAACAGCCACTTTTGGTATGTTAATTATTAGTTCAAGTAGATTTACATAATTAACTTAATTTATTAGTAGTTTTACATGCTAAATATGGACTAGACCCAGTATGGGATTGAATTAGTCAAGTAGACATTCTGGAACTCTGTTATTCCTTATCTTGTGAACAGAGACATTACCCAAAGATTTTAACGAATGACTAAGTTAAAAAACATATATTGCGATACTCACAAGTGCTTCTCTGCAAAATGAGGTCAAAACTGGAAGAAAATTGATGTTGTCATAAAAGAGCGGAATATTATCCCATATGTATACATTTAGATGGTAAAAAAACACATTATTTTTAGTTGATTTGCATTTAGAAATGTCAAGAACATTGAACTTATTCCGATGAGTATATCACCATTGGCACTGTCGATAGCTAACATGTCAATCATTTAAAATCTGATCAATCAATCAAATGTGTAATTTATATTGAAAGGGAAAGTAAATGTTATAAATTCAGAAAAGAGATTACATTGTAGAAGGAAGTATTTAATGGTTAATTATAATGAAAACTAATGTTGTGGTAAGAACAAACATGGGTTCATTTATCATGTGGCTTACATATATGTAAATAAAATTAGTTGTCGCAGCATTTATATAAAAATCTTAAAGCAAAGTTGTTAAAAATGCATATTTGAATCTTCTTTTTATCATGTCGATACATGAGTTCATACTCTGTTGAGCTCTGCTCTGTGGTGAAAGGATTGGTAGGAACAGAGCTGCGACATGAATGCTCCATTCTTGACCCAACAAGCAAATATGTGATGCTCTGTGTAAAACGCATTATTCAAAGTGGGTGTTTGTTGATCTATATTGGAATGAAGGACAGGCTTTAATCTGCATAACATGATTTACTGTGATTAAAAAAAGTTTAATGATAATAATAGTAGTAGTGGTGGTGGTGGTATTAGAGATAGCACCTCTTCCTAGTGATGAAAGGCATTTGCTAATAATAAAAAAATATAATAATGATAATAAACATATTCAAAGGATTATAGGTCTAAACAGTTCATAGAACATAGTAAAGAACAAATTTCTGGTTGGACCAAATGTAATAACCCACTTTTTCATAATAGACTTTTCTCTTTTTACTCCTTTTGGAATTTTCCTTAGAGATGGTATGCATACAGTAAGTGGTCAATTCTCACATGTGATGTGTAAAAAGATGAAGTTGATGATGATGAAGCATGATTGATAGTGAGAAAGATAATATTTAGCAGTTTTAATGCCATTTGAATTAAAATTATAAATATCTATATTTAACTCGATTATTACAGTGTTGATTTTTTTCATCACTATGGTGATAATAAATTAATTCAAATGAGGTGTTAATTATGATCATTTTGAATGACGCATTATTCAAACTGGGTGTTTATTGATTTTGTGTAGAGGACACCTTTAGTACACAGCAGTGAAGCACTACTGAGTACCGTAAGAATTTCTTAGCTTATTCAAAGCATTTACAGAAACAAATTACTTTTGTGTTGCTCAGTTTTTGGAAAGTGAAGTGTTTGCAAATTACTAAATCTGTCACTTTCGAAGTTGTAGCAAGACACCTGTCGAAAGTGTGTTGCTAGGGGCAACAATCCATCAATTGAGTGCTGTGGATTTCCTGCCCTTTTAGTGATTATTGAAACAGTTCTGACTGACAAGTCGCGTAATTACAAAAATGTCATAGAAGACACAATTCCATTTTTATAACACATCCATCTTCATTAGCACCTAGCCTTCCTGTTGCGCTGCCTTTCTCGTAGTTGCCCTGCGTTCAGACACTGCCAAAATCTGATAGATTTATCATCAAATGAAATCCAACAAGAGGATGTTGTAAAGGTATTTAAGACGAGAAAACCTGCGATAAGATTGTACAATGTCAATGATTTTAGCGCTTATTCTTAATTGTGACTGAATTAATGTCTGGTTTCAAAAAAGTTTATTGATAATTACCAAATTTCATCTGCCTTGTTAGCACATTAAATTTCCTCAACAAATGTAATGTGAAACATAATGGTTGTAAACAATATATCGTAAAAAATATACTTTGAAAATGTAAAAGTATCTGCTTTTGATTGACTTTATTGTGTTTTTGTCCATTTTGTATTTGATTCCATGTGATGTTATGTTGTAGAGTTTGTAGTGTGCCCTACTTATGATTTTATAGTATCCCTCATTTTCAAATGTTTTAGATTTAGTTTTATGTATATGTTTTTTAAGGGATGATAACATGTTTTCTGATGTTGACCTAAAATATTTTGACTTTACATGAGTCTATTTGGGGCTTGCCATGCTGAAACCGACATTAGTGACCAAAAACAAGAAAACTGATGTCTTAATGTTCATATTCTCCACATTATAAGCTGTTAAATGATAGGTCATTTACTCACATTGACATACTATTGCCAAAGTTATGAATAAATGTATTACAGCTTCTGTGTACCAAAGTATACAGTACTGTCACATACTAATGGCTATGTTCTCACACGGCAGCTAACGGTTAGCAGGATCCGGATCTGGATAGCTGCTGTGCGTCCATACGAGAAAATCCTGATCCGGATACCAAAAATATGATGATCGAATCACTGGCCAATAAGAAACTGGAAAATGTAAACGCGTACGTGTGATTGGTTGATGATAAAAATGCTCTCAACTTGCTAACTGATAGCGCTTGCTAACCGTTAGCGGTATCTGGATACCGCTAACCGATTGGGCGTTCTCACGCAGGTGCTAACGGTTAGCGCTAATGGTTAGCTCCCGATCCAGATACTAGTGCTCTTGTGAGAACCAGGCTAATATGTTAATTACTCAATTTAACATTTAGCGACAGTACGCTGATTTTGGGATGGCGAGTCTCATTTAATCTCTCATATACAATACAAAGACAAGATACTGTTAGGAGTTATTGGAGGTGACTTCGGAGTATATATTATGTATGGAGTGGTCATAAACACCAAAAAGTTACGTAACATAGACATTTATATTATTTTAAGAACACGCTTTCATATTCTTGGTTTTATCATTTTAAAAAAAGACATTTTTTTGGAATATAAAATGTTGGCCTTCTAATGATGATTAAAATTGCACCCACAGCTACAAATGTACAGACTTCTATATGTTTAATTTAATATGCTGGCAGCTAGCTCAACAATCTAGAATTTTTGTTGTTGTGCTTTTATAAAGTATGAAAAACAAGACTTTGCCATGAAGTCAGAATTCCCATAATACAAACCGACAGATACACACACAAACACGAATACATTATGTAAGATATAATTTGTATTTGGGATCGTTAATGACATTAGATTAAACTTAATGACGTACATTACCGACATTTGACAATGAATTGATGTTCCCTGGAGGTCGCTTAGCAACGGGTATCACATGTACAATCAAAGGTTCAAAGCAGATTGAATTATGACAAAATATTGAGTCGTGATTTTAGGTTAACGTACCAAGACAACTGGCATTCTCCAGGCACGACGTGATGGTGTTTTTCTCTCGCTTAACCGGTGATAAAACATTGGTAAAAATATGCAAATGACCTCGCGTATTAAGTCAAACGTTTGGGACCTGTCTGATCTTCCTGTCTACCTGAGGTGTCCATAAGCTTCTTGTCGGTTTTTATAGGCCAACGTGAGAGTGGCATTTCTGCGAGCAATATCTGTGTGCGCACAGGAAGCAGAACGGTGCTGTGTTTTTGCGATAAACAGGAACACAGAATTTAAAACACGACCCCCACTTTATATGTCTAGTATTAATAACAAAACAAAAAAAGTGCTTTACATAATTATTGTTTTTCTTGGCATTTTGTAAAACAAAACAATCACTTTGATCATAATTTACCATACTTTAAATTAGTAATAGTATTGTTTAGCAGTATAACACATTGCATTAGGCTTCTCTTTAATGAAATGTAAACAATGTCTTCTAAAGATCTGTTGTAAGAGTTTATTTGCTTGTTGGTGTAGTTTTTTTATCATTTCTTAGGTTTCTACTTTTTTTTAGCATATTTAGTCTAGCCTCACTCACTGGCTTAATAGTGTACTGCATTTGCCTCTGTAGAATAGGACCATTACTAGGATTAATAATTTGTTTTCATTTTGTCAGGAATATACTAGGCCTAGAGGGTAAATATCATTTAATCTAACTTCTATTTTCCCATCTGCTTTTCTTCCTTTTGCTATTCTCCCATCTGCTATTCTACAATACTGCTGTATTCTTCCATCTGCTTGAGAATTCTGATATTGGATTTGGTCTGGAGACCATCTATTGTATGTTACTAGTCAATTCGTAAAGAAAGATTTATGGCAATAATCGTAAGCATGTTTGATCATACCCTGGGGTGCTAATTCTTATAACTATTTCTATTTGTATAATTACTGCATAAGAAATGGAAGTTGTATAATTGGTGTATATACCAGGTCCCGCAACCAACGGGTCATCCCACTTTTTAATGTTGTACCATTAAAACTTTTCTGGATCATTTCTATGTATTTCTCCACACCAGTGTCGTAACCAGGTAGTGCTAACAGTGCCTGAGCACTCCTATTTGTTCAAACATGAAAAAAATAATAGTAATGGAAGTAAATACCCAAGTAGAGTGACTTTAGATGTTAACAACAGCCAATTTATGGTACAGGAATAGCTATAGATATGCTCCGTCCCTTGTGCGCCTTGCGTTATTGTTCAGTATATGTAACTTTTCAATTCAGCACTCCCTTTTTCAAAATAAATATGCCAATGCACATGCTAATATATGACTGTGAACATCGCTAAATTTAAACTCATTATTCCCTCTGTGATAAATTACTTCTGCTTGTTAATTGTTAAGGAATATAATGTTCTCATTTTGGTTTTCATTTGAGGCTAAGTACAACATAAAAAATAAGGTTACATATTTTAAGAATTTTGACTCAACTATATATGATTTTATTTCAAACTCAGTAACAATAATATGACAATCAATCATGTTTATAATGCAGATCTAGTTTGTTTTTGAAAAAGGAAGCTTACTATAAACCTCTTCTATCTACCCGATTTAAGAGATATTAATTTTAATATTTAGAAGCAGGGAAGGTTTTAGAGATCAAGCATCTGCATTATCACAAAAGCTGTACGTTTCAGAAAGTCTGTTAATAGGAACGTGACAGTGTCTAGTATCAACCTAAGTGATGAAAAAAGAATAGTTCAGTATGGGAAGTTATCAGGGATGTTGGATTCTCTTTCCCTATGGGTTTTTCATAAAAGATGATTATATTGACTGTAATAATGGTATGTAATTGTACCAATTTTGATTCCTGTGTTGAGTGACAGATTTCCGCAGTTCTATGCAAATATAAATGTCTCACTGCCATTGCCTGTTTGGTTCCTTTTCTCAATTTTTTCTCTCTTAAAATATTATATAAAATTACCATTTAATATTGTCCTGTGGCAGATCTAGGATGGGAGGGTGGGTGCAAAAGGGGAACTTGCATCCAGCATTAGGAAAAACTTCTTAATCTAGCGTTAATTTTAGATTGTGAGAATGAAATGGCTAAAACTGTGGAGGTTCCATGCATCCCTTTTGAATCCCACAATAGGGAAGGAAACACCCCCAAATTCTGCTCTTCAGACCATAAGTTTTTGATTGGCATTTCGTATCCCCTATACACTAGAAAGAAATCATAGATTCTTCCCCACCTTCAAATTAAATTTTACCAGTTACATAAAATGTGAGTCTACCATCAACTTCAGTTGATATTTGTTTCCTAAAAACCACTAGCGCAATACTTTTTTATAGCATCAGTCCTACATCTTGATTACCGGTACTTGAAAAATAAATTTCTATTTATCTATGGCTTCAGTTAAAATTAATGGGCACCAATAACACAGCAATGTAACTAGTCGTTTCTTTATGGATATGTTACATTTTGTAAACTGTTTTGCCTACCTTTTTTGTCTAACAAAATGTATTTTTTCATAGCTTTTTATTGCCTCTTTAGGTAATATACACAATAACCTCAATCATTCCTTTGTAGATGTGATACTTGTGTTAATGTTAACAAAGTATAGTAGACACAAACAAGTTTATATTTCTGGCTTAAAGAATGCTACATTAATAGGCCTACTGTTTAAACTTGTTAATACTTTTTTGTTTTCATAATCTTGTTTTTCCCTACCTCTTTTAATACTTGCCTAAGTAATGCACTGTTCATAATTTTTAACTTCTCTTATGGCTTATTTTTGGCTTAATTTTTCTTTGTAGATAAACATTAATAATACTGTATATGAAAGCATTAACAACATGTCCTTTTTGAATGTGGTATTAAGCCTTGTATTATTTAGTATTTGTTTGTTTTCATAAGTTTTTCTTTTCTGTACCACTTCAATACTTGTCCGACTTATGTAACATTCAAACTTTTTTATCTCCTCTTCATGGATATTTTTGTAATTGTTCATGTAGATAAACATTAATAATACATAATAACTTCACAATCCTGTGTTAGTGAATGTGGTAATATAGGCCTATGAAGTCTTAGTATTTCTTTGTATTCATAAGCTTGTTTTCACTACATTCTTGAATATTTGTCCGACTTTTATGTTCTGTTCATAATTTTTTACCTCCTTCAGGGATTTATTTGTAATTATATGCAGATAAGAATTAATACTTAATAACTGAACAATGTTTCAATTGTGAATGTGGTAATAATTCATCGTATTTATTTATTTTCTTAAGCTTTTTTTTTTTTTACTTTTTCTACTCTTGATCTTGTCTTCAATCTAAACCTAAATATCTATCTCTATACCTGCTCTAAATATTTCCATTATAGCATCCTACTCTACTATAGTTTTGTGATTACAGAATTCTTATACATAAGCCAACATTTCACAGACTATATTAACAAGTCAAATAGTCCTTGCTATTTTTGTTTGTTTTATTTTTCCTGTGCATATTAGTCTATCAGTTTTTAAAATTCTTTATTGAGTTGAAAGGAACTTAGTAGAAAAATGGAAAATGACAACACAAAGTAAAAGTAACTGCGAATCTACCTAGATAAAATTAGGAGTATGGTGCATTTTTCCAAGATCTTTAATGTAAACAATTACCTGTACTACATCATTACATTTCCTGTACTTGCCGCTGTTTATTACCAAGTTGGACTTGTTCTAATTGATGTCAAGGTAATGTCTGGTTGCCATAATGGAATTAATTTTATTTGGAACATGTAATGCTTTAGCTTAGATTAACAGTTAAAATTTATAATATTCAAATTTTGAATCTGCTGGTATTTTTTATATTTAATAAAAAATGTTATGCCTACCATTTGTTTATTTTGGGTATACTCTTATACCCAAAAAATATACCTAATAAAACCCATAAATTTTAACATTTTATGTGTGTGTGTGTGTGCGTGTATGTATATATATATATATATATATATATATATATATATATATGTATATATGTATATGTGGGTGTATAGACTAGTATATGTGGGTGTATAGACTAGTATATGACTCAAGAACATCAGGAGGATAGTGCTTTGCAGACTACAAAACAAATTTATATAAAAGTATGAAACAAGCAATCACATTTTTTCTTTTAATATCGGTATGTATAATATTATATACCTCATACAGATTCTAGCCATCTGATTGGTTAAGAAGCAAGCGATAGAAAGTACTATACCTCTGAGAAAGTGCTATTCCCCTGGAAAATAGTATTTTTTGCCCTGTCGTTTGGTGCAAACTCTAGGCCCACCATCCCACTGATGCTAGAGGGGACTGCGACCTCTATGACAAATGAGATTGGCCCTTGACCGCACCACGGACCAGTGAGTAGACAATAAACAATAATTATGGAGGCTGTCAGTTCGAGCTCCAGGTTGAAGGACTAGCCTAGGCTTGATGAAGCCGATAGCAAAAACACCAAAAGACAAATTGAATATGCCTTGCAAATGTTTGACAAATATTGCATGAAGATGGGTGCTATTGAAATTGAGTAAATGAGCAAAGAAGAGCTAGACACACTCTTTGATCGCTTAGGCCCTATTTAGTAGGCCTCTAGGCTAAACTAGGAAGTAAGTACTTTTTTAGGCCTCGTAGAATCTATGTATGAGGCATATAAAGCAAATATTGACTGCTGTAGATTCGGGGAACGGTGAAATCTATTGCCCCTCGATGATGGGAGACAGTAGCCTATCTTCCCTTGGGCCTTTGGGAAGATGGTTACGATCTCCACATCATCAAGGGGCAATAGATTTTACCATCCTCCTCATGAGCAGTCAATATTAGTATACTATGGAACAGTAATAAATATTTTGATACATATCATTTTGACTTTTGACTCACTATAATGTTTTCCAATGAATATTTCGATGACTACTGTACTCTGTCAACATGATATAAAAAAATTATATAAATCGTGGTACAATATACAGATAAATTGTTAACCGTATTGTGGTAATGCTGCTGTTACATAGAAATTGCTTTTACAGTAAAAGAACATCAAATGAAGATTAGAAAAACAAAAATAAAAATATCAACACCTTACATAACAATGGTACAGCCATATATTGTGTATTCTTTGATTGTTACTGTTAAGATATTAAAGTAACCACTCTCATTACTTATAATTCGTTTTTTAGTGGCATTTGTTAATTGCTCAATTAGACTTGCTTTGCTGTTTTTTTGGGTTTTTTTTGTTTTTTTTTTTAGCTTTGGCAAATAATGAACAAGTTCGAATCAAGGATGATATGGACGAGCCCTCACCCCCCCCCCCCCCCAAAAAAAATAATTTTTTTTTTTTAAATGAAGGGAGAGAGGATAGAATCATATAGCCCCCACCTAAACAGTTCACGCGAGTGAGAAATGTTAAGATAGGAAATGAAATTGCATTTTGTAGCCATTACATGATTTTAGGAACAAGTTTGGTAGGTTCAATCATTGGCTAAAATTTTACACTTGTAGTTTGCTATAAATTATCAGTTAAAACCTGATACTGAGAAGTGACTGACAGAACACATCATAAATATTATATTGTTACTGGGGACTCATGATCCAGCTAGATTAGTTAAATGTTCAAACAATTTAATTAGGTTTTATGGATTAAAACAATAAATTCATTGACTGACATCAATAACGATTGGTGATAAACCTTTTATAGTCGGATGTGAAGCATTTTTGTTCTGGTCTTTAGGAAATTATTTTTTTCATTTTATTCAGGATATTCTAATTAATCTTGCAAAAAGTGTTCTTAATGGTAGTTAATAATAGGCCCTATATATTATTTTTTTTATTGTATAATGAGGCATTTTGATAAATGACCATGATTTATAGTTTTCGGTCATAATTAAAATTAATACGCACATTTTTACTTCTGTCTACTCATGCGTCAAGTGGCTATTATAGGCAGATTTCCACTGAACGTGATATATATTTGTTTGACTGTACCGCATTTACTATAGCTTCAGTAGACTGCTAAACAAACAGCAAAATAACATTATATTAATTTTGATTTGTGGATAATACTGTAGGTTGGCAGTTTTTGTTTTTGACCGAGATTGTTGTGCGAACTCCCAATGGTATTGTTAAATAGATCTGCTTGGTTGTGTATATATACTGAAAATGATGCAAACTCCATCAGGTTGTGCACAATTTCTTTTATGCTGACATTAATCATAGTCATTTGTCTGTCTAAGCTGCAACTTAGCACCTCAAGGCTGACATTGTAGCTAATGTGTATACAACATAAATCAGCATAATCTCTTTCATTGTGGGTAGCAAACCCATCAGCATAATGATACTCCCTCAGGATAGGGTAGCCTGAAGCCTGCCTGCAGTATCGCTATTTCTCCTGCCTGCTCTACTCGCCACGACTCTTTTCGCGTGTGAACTGCAGCCTAGGAATTTCTCATTTGAATGTCTCTCTTCAGGTAGGCTTAGATATTTGTGTTTGAGTTTTGAATAGATACATTTGGGTTCGTTGACATTATTGTCACATGACCTACTTGTGCCAGAAACAAATGTAATTGGAGAAATTAGATTACGAGGTGTGCGCTCCTGAAAAAAACATTAAGTATTAATTACTATATAAATTCAGGCCATGTTCAGTTTAATAGAGTGGCCTGTGTTAATGTAGATCATGCTTTCGCTTCGGAGAATAGATACCTTAGACCAAGGTACTCTATTTTAAAGTAATGTACAAACATTATTGACTTGCAGCATAATTTGTTCACATTAATGTCATGCTGTTTGATAATTTCCAACGGTTACATTTAATGAGGTCATGTGCTGTATCATCGTCAATTACAGAATTCAACGTGTTTACCTCCTAATAGTCTTTTATGTGCACCATTCTGTCGGTGTAAATTTCATAAGTTTTACTATTTCAATTTAGTTTATATTTCTTTTTATTCTTTTTTACCTGTAATCGTGTATTTTCGCTTTTTAATGTACTTTTAATGTCTCCCACCAGGGAAATGTAAATAATGTGCAATTTAGATCCATCTACAATACATTATACTGCCTTCTGTTTCCCCGTTATTTATTTATTCATTTACTCATTTATTTTTTATTTATTGTAATATTGTAGTTTTTATGATATAATCTTAATTTTAACTTTTCTGCTTGTAAATTTTTTATGTTGAATATTGAATATTGAATAAATCCATGAATGTTAATTTGTGTTGGATATTAAGCAAGTAAAAATCATATGCAAATATCAGTGTTATTTGCTAGACGGATTTGAAAATCATCTTGCAACACATTGATAATCAACGTTATTTCTTTGAAAATTTCTGCGTTGTTGTGAAGCAGAATCTTATAGTCATAATATGCCAATTCGTGGCTTGAACTGCGCATTCGCGTGTCCAATAATATCCATGGTCAATCAACATAAACTTATGTTGTATGTATGTGATTATGTCGACTGACCTTAATGCGAGCATGCGTAGTTCAAACTACAAATTGCCTTATTAAATAGATTGACTGATAGGTCATTAGTATTTAGCTGCATTTTGCGTGCGCGTAGTAATTGATTTTCAAACTAGTTCCTTGATTGTCAATTTCCAGGTCTCATCACAGATATCTAATAATTGTTGCAAAGTGTGTTAGGGCCATTATATCGTGTATTTTCATTAATCTATTGTGTTATGCAATGATTTGTTGTTGAAAATGTTGTCTATGCCTAAAGGTGAGGCTGATTTGGGGTATGAATCATGCTGGTTAGAGTGGAGGCTAATGTGGTGCATGATATGATGTTTGAGATAGGTGGCATTTCATGCTAAAATTAGGTCAAACATTTTGTACGACTAACAATCAATTGTTGCAGTATAATTCCTTTATTGTTAGAATGTGTAATCAGGAATTAGTCTCTACATCAGTTTAAATTAGTTTAAATTTGGCATGTATTTGGTGTCAGATGCAAATTTTATTCACTTTTTATCCATATTCTGTATGCCAATTATATTAAATCACAAATTTGAATTATGTAATATATTTTAATGTAATTTGTTTTATATAATAAATTTGTTAACTCTGTTACAAAACTCTTTTAATCTTGCTATATTGTTATTTTTAATATATATATAATTTTTTTTTTTATTCGAACATGCTAAGTAAGTGGAAAACTAAAATTATTTGAGAATCTTAAAACTTAACCTACTTATTTATATCTATGAATAGAGTGAAGGTTGCTATAGAAGGCCAGGCAAATATGATGAGGGGAATAGGAAAGAGAGGGCCCAGGCAAGTAAAAAACTGTGTTAGAGGTTAAGGCCCAAGGGTTTAAAGGATATCATTCATTGCAACTGACATCATAGATAAATAATACTATGTAGAAAAAATACCCATGACCTAGTTCTCTTATTTCCATACTTGATTGAAAAAAAAAATAACGTTAACAAATTCTTTGTAAACTGATTCAGCCTGAAAATTTAAATCTGAAGTTGGCAAATGCTGGTAAGAATCTTTCATTGTGAGCATGGTATGCCGGATTAAGCGTTTGCTTTGTTGTTGCATAGAGTATCCAGAGGGAAAAAAATTGGGTAATACAAGGGGTGATTGCCATTGTTGATCGACTTTAAGCTTGACTTATCTTGCGTTCTTTTTCATGCTAACAGCAGTGGGGAGTAGCTGCTGATTGTGTAATTCGCTTGGCTTCAGTCTTTCTCAGTAGATTACTTGAAGTCTATCAAGCCCCTGTTTACCTTGTATATTTATTTATTTATTTATTTATTCTGCCTTTAACGTGATAACACTTTCAGTGACGCAGCACTGATCTCACTAGTGGATCACATGAACAAAAAAGTAGAACAAAAACAAACATAAAAAAAAAATATACAGAAACTTAACTAAAATAAAAAAGAACCAATTCAAATGAATTAAAAAGAAGGCAAGAGAACAGAGGGTGGTCAGAAAGATATAATTAGTTTTCTGTTTTTATCAAAGTTTTGAAATTGTTAAGTTGGAGATCATTTAATTCTATTTTAATTTGGTTTGGAAGTTCATTCCAAGCCTTAGTTGCACGGTATAAGAATGTTCTCTTGCCTTGAGTGAGTTTCCATTTTATCTCCATCAAGGTGTTGTTAGATTTATTCCTAGTGCACTGAGAGTGGCTATTTTGATTAAAAATGAATATATTCATGATCGAATTGTTGTCATATATATTCTTGATCGAATTGTTGTCGTAGGTGCCAAAAGTAGGGCCATAGGCCTATATAATATTTGGTGGATTTAAGCCCTTGCATTCATTCGATTTAGCTTCTTCATGCTGACAATATAATTGTTTATAAGGTAGAACGTAGTTTATTGAAAATTTAACTGCCATTTGTGTCTGTTTCACTATAGAAAGACCTATATATTGGTTCTTTTGATTGCTTTTACAGCAGTTCCTAAATTTGTGTACATATTTAATTCGTCTCTTCTAATTAAAGAATTACTTAATTTATTTAATTTAATTAATAACAGCTGGTTGTATTTTCGAAATGATTGTAAATGAAATTGTGTAGTGTAACCTATCAATTTGTAATAATTTTAAAAACATAATTGTATCTACTTGTTGCAGTATAACAGCGAAGTAAAGTACTTGTAGATCAGGGGTTGAACAGAATGGGCCAGCCAATCAATGAATGTTTAATTAAAGTATTGTAGAAATGTGGAGTATTGATGGGCGTGAGTTGATGAATTGTGTATATCTGAATTTGCAATGGCAAGTTATTGAGTATATTATCGTAACACAATTACAGTGAATGAAACCAGATATGAGGTGACCCAAAATCAACATGAAACAAGTTTTTAGAATGTTATTGATAGAGTTCGCTTCATCGCATTTCCAAACACTGACACCGCGTCCACAATTGACAGCAGTAGGAATTCATTTCTTGATTATTATCGATCGGTTTCAAATTACGATTGTTTCTTTTTCCTGCATTTATGCCCACTTGTATGCAAACAATACATGATGAAAGTCATACAACCTAGAACCTTTTGTGGCCGATTTTTGTCTGCATTGACCGGCGAGAAATCATAGTTCGGTGACTCAACCACATAAGCTTCTGAACACGAGTGTTCGTTTAAAGATTAAAACAGTTAATTAGTTGGTGTCCTATTAGAAATGTCGATAAAGACCACAACGAAATCGTTAGTCGCCCCTACCATTTGTTGTTTAAAAAAACACATTTATTATTACCATAAAGGTCGCATTGACGCGCCATCCAAATTGACTGATATATAGTCTGGGTAAGTTTATTGACACGAGGATAAAGATGGTTATTCTTGCCTTTGATTCTCTTAAAATTAATTTCAACATATTTTCTTTATTATTTCATGAGCTCTCTTAGCTTACCATGAAAGATCTAAAAAAAAATTAACTGCAATTTTGATATAGATCTTGTACTTTATATATTTATTTTGGAAACATTTCCGGTTTTGTCAATGTATGTATTTTTCTTGTACTGTAGTTCAGCTTGTTCGCTTTTTTGTTGTAAATTAAAAAAAATTGTTTTGTCATCAGTTTGATGACCAAAAAAGTATTAATTTAAATATGCAAATAATTTTAACTAATAACAGAAACTTGAACCATATGCCTAATAGGTACTCAAATAAATTCAGAGTTTTGCATTTTTATTGATGTGACAATAAATTATGTCTACATCTATATCTAATATTTTGTGCTTACAGTTTGTTCTATACAGTGCCTTTTAAAATATTCTCAGCATGTATCAGATATATCATAAGAAAATGCCGCATCCCGTAATAACTCGGTCGTTTGCATAGGTCAGACGACTAATTTCTGTACTTCAAAATTTGTTTCCAATTTTTGCATGATTAATAATAAATAATAATATGTCGGTATTTATATAGTGCTGATTGACACTAAAATTACAATTTTAATTAGTATTTCACTTTTAGCGTACTACATATATATCGGATTCTACACATCATTACATCTGAAATATGTATTTAGGACATAGCTTGGCTTGGCAAATGCGGGTCGCTGAAAGTTTTCAAATTGAGTCAACTCTGTGGACTTGTGCACTTAGCCTTACGAAATACTGTTGCGTTATATTATCGTCCGTAATTAGTGTATTATTACGCCGACATACTCTTATGTTATGTGATCATCTATAATCGGTATGTTATTACGCCAACAAAAAATAATGCGTGGTTGGCATTTACACACGTAATCTCTCGTCCATTAGCAGGCTACCCTTAGTCTGTATAAGTCGTGGTCATTAGCAGAGATATTCATTATAAATTGGGGTTGGCCACACTGTAAATAAACTATTTTATAAAGCAAGATTCTTGAGAATATATTCAAATAAATTTTATTTAATATTTTAATAATGAAAATAGTATGAATAGAGAAGAGTGTAATAATAATTAACAACAGATCATAAAATTATTGTAAAATGTATAAAACATAAATTGCACTTGTTTAAAAGTGGGTTTGTTTTCATGCCTGTTTTAAGTATAAACATCCTAGTCTATCATTCATGTGATTGGCAAGCACAGAATATTGTTAAAGCCCTGTCCAGACTATAAAATTTTATTTGACAAAAAAATGTTGTATGCCCATATATAGTCATGATGTGCCTATATATGGTCATAATGTGATGTCATCATGACTTTATTTAGGCAATTTACAGGCCTGTTGTTAGAAAATATCATGCCTCATAAATATAAACATTCTGATCCATAATGCTCATATCTATAGCACATAAGGGAATGAGCAGCATCCTTTAAGAAAATAAGTCGCTTCCAATTTGAGGTATTATTAGTTCATACATGATTGATGTACCAGGACTATTTCCTGACTTTAATAAAAAAAAAATGAAGAGAAATCAAACTAGGCCTAGGAATATAAAAATTGATATCCATATTTATAAAGATAATATGTATAATTGACAGTTAGATTAGATGGTTAATTTTGTATGTCGTTAATTAACAGAGTATATTGATTTTGAAGTAGATACAGTAACTGTAGTTTTTTTTTTTAATTTCATGAACAAGAACTGATATGTTTCTGATTGCTCTTACAATGATATTTGAGTAGAAGGCCAAATAAAAGCAATTCATGTTTCTCGTTCGCTTTTTTTTCTCCAGAAATATGGCTATAGTCACACATCTACTGTAAGCATATGCTAGGATTACATGAATATATACATACTTGAGGATACATAGCTTGCTTCAAATTTGGGGGTTAAAAAGAAATTTTTATTTGACTGGTTGTCTTCATAATCTTTTTAGAGATCTGTTATATTTTTTCAGAAAACATTAATTATAATTTATTCACACAACCATGTAAATGAATTTAAAATGGAGGATAAAAAAATCTTTTAATATATATTCAAATTTTTGTTCGGTTGAAGTATGAAGGTTAAGGTTTATGTTTTTATGGATGTTTTTTATTTATTCCTATATTAATATTAAGCAACATGTCCTTGAGTTGTTGGTTGCAAGATTAATAATGTAGGAGGCCTATAGCTACCATAACAAAAGTCAAACAAAAGATGCATAGTATATTTGAAGTGGTACCACATAAAGATACAAATTTGCATAATGACGAGCGGAACAATACGGCAATGTGCTTAGTCATATTTTTGGTTTATTTTAGATATTCTCAAGGACATTTATGTCGTATTCACACTTCTAATATTGGCTGTAGTTATAATGACATGGGTTAGGCTAATTAAAACAGATATTATTTGCGTCAACTAAAAATGTGGTAGGTCTACTCCTTTTGAAAATAAAATAGGATTGTATTATTTCGCAGGCTTTGCCAGAATTAAATACTGTAGCATAAAATAACTATAACTATTTCAAATTTTAATTGTATTTTTAATGATATCTCCAGCCTTCTGGCGAACTGCTACCTATGCTTGTCCGGTTGTAAGATATCTGCTTTAGTATCAAACCTCTGAAACTTGATTTGTGTGAGACAAGTTTAAAAATTATAGCTGGTTTTGCGCGTCTTGCAATGGCCATGACAAAGTGATTGCTTTTGACATTACTTCGTATCTTTTGTCCTAAAGACTTAATTGGCAATTAAAGAAGTAATCAAAATTATGGGACTTAATTGGCCTATAGACTCTCCAACTTACTTACACCTTTGTTCAATTTTTAGTATCTTATTCCTGAAATGTCTTCAAATAGTGCGTGATCCACACAAAAATCACCATGATCAATTATTTCTAACGTAATCTTATTTGATCGAATACATGTTTTAATAATGTCATTGACTTTATCCATAGGCAAAAGATTTCATTATCTATTTGAATTGAATTAAACTAACTGCATATAGACATGACCAGATATGGGCATGCACACACACACACATAAATATGCTGGCATACGCGACCACACGTACACAAAGCCACGCGTGTACACACATTGCGTTATATTTTCACATTAATATTTATGAGAAGCCATATCTTTTAAATAAGAATGTCATTTTTTTGTGTCTTCAGCTTTTAGATTTTTTTTCCCCAATAAAATTTTTACTGAATGCATTAGGTTCAAATATCGATCACACTTAATCTCTATAGTCATCGCCATCATCTTCATCAGAGCCGTCTCCATTGGCATCATTACCGTTATTTATTCGGGTTCTTTTATTGTCATCATCAACAATATTGTCGAAGGAGCAATTATATAGGCCTATCTTTGATCTTTTAATTTTTTTTTTCTATATTATATATCAATTCAAATAACATAGAATTGAAAGCATCACATGTCTTGCGCAGAAAATGTAACTTTCATTTGAAATTTCTTTTTGCCGGTGGTAATCTGTCGAATCTAATAATCTATTTAAAGACACTTGAGCAAGTTATAGTTCTGAAGGTCAAGTGATTGCCGTGACCAAGGTCAAGTGCTACCATTGATGCTCTTACGACTGTTGCAAGTATTTTGCTGTCTTTAACGTCCAGTTGAGAATCTTTGTTACCGCAAGTGCTTCATTCCGATTACGGATCAGATGCCTCGATGATTCCTAGACTAATTGCTCGCAACTCGAGAGCTGGTAGATGTTTTTAGGACCATCACAACACTTGACTGTAAGAGGCTGTTGAGCAGCATACAGGTAGAGATCAAGAAGATGCCTTATTTGGCTTCAATCTGATTGCGAGCGAATATAGATAACATATATAGGCCTATATAACTAATCCTGGATTGAAGAGCATGGTACTCAATTGGTAGTTTAATAACTAAGTCCTAAAAGTACCAAAATCTTTGATGTTTTATTTAATTTAACTGCTACTCTCAGGTTTCATTTTATTGGTTGTAATGATTTATCTGTGGAGAGCTACAATCTATCCTCTGTGATGTACATAATCATTATTTGATACAAACTTATAAAATATAATATAATATATTAGATTGTATTTAGAGAAAATATTAATAGTTACAATAGGCCTATGTTTTAATAATTTATTGTCAAATTCACTAGATATTATGTAAATCATTAAAAAAAATGTTTAGTAATTAAATTATGTTTTTCTTATAATTTTCTTCATACAATATTTCATTTTATTAGTTTCATATTTTTATCAGAATATATATTTAAAAAATATATATTTAACACCATTGGATTCAAGTATTGCAAAAATTTACATAATGAATACTATTTACTAAAACTCATACTATATTAAGCATATATATAGATAATGTTTGCTGGTGTAATTTTGGCAGTATGTTTCTATGCACAGATATTTGGCTGTTGCAGCAAATGTCTTTGTTTCTGAGTGTGTTCTCTATGGTTTCTGCATCCCTAGTAATTGAATGCCACGGATTAGGTCCTTGGGAAGTTGATTTATAGTAATAAGTGCTTATAATTCTCTAGACTAACATAAATGGCAAAAGAGATACAAGTAAAGGTGTGTGTTTGTGTTACATTAATAAATCATATCCGACAGGAGTATATAGTCGTTTATAATTTTCTAGGTTGTTTACTATATTGCTAAGCAGGAGTGATTATGGAAACTCAATGCTCTGAGCCATGACATTTCATATGGGAAGGGGGAGATAATGGGATAATGAATGGTACTCTAGGACTATAAGTAAGGTGTCCTATTTATTTATCATGTAAGTTTACACTTCTTGAGAATAATTGGATTGTGAAAAACATGAGGTGTGCTTATTTAGAAAAAAAAAAATATATATATATAATTTTATTTTGCGTAGGCCTAATTCTCTGGATACGTCACCGAAATACCTGAAATGGTGGCATTTCCTGACTGGATTATTATCATTTTGACAAAAAATTACGGGAGAAAATTCTGGAAAAGACTTGTGTACAATAAGTCTTGATTTTTCATAGATAACCCACATAAACAAACATATCCTTCAGTCAATCCATCACTTAAATATGCAAACACTTAAAAGTGCCAGAAATGTGGATTTTGCAGCTTTGCATTGTTATTGTTATTTTCTGAAATATGTTTACCCAGGCAATTAGATGTTGACCATATACTGTTGTGGTGACAAGGGTTTAAGCCTTCCTGATGCCTTAAACAAAACAGAACATTGCTTGCACAATTCCTGGCCTAAGTATGTATTCTTACTCAATTGTTCCAAATACAAACTTTAACATCTTGAGCAAATGCTTAGTTTGAGTTTCATTACCTTGACATTTAAACCAGTAGGGCGAGAGTTGTTTTTGGCTATCAAAGCACACACTGAAAGAGAAAGCCTAAACACTCAAACCCCGAACTTCTTTCATCCGTGAATATTTACTCTGGTGTAGTGGACTCAACTTATTTACAGTATGGCTTTGTGACTCGTTCTCACCTCTTTCACTCCCAAAGGCATCAACACAGAGTGAATAGATTTGTTAGATTTGGAGTGTGGTTTGTCGTAGAAGAATTGTTTTTCTGATTAGGACAGCTTTTTAACCGGCACAAGTAGCTCATCAACCGTTTCGTTAGAATCGATAACTACCTCATTGTGCGTATTGATTCTTTTCTGCACATTTACCCTTTGACTAGTAGATGAGCGCTATCACAGGAACATTGTATGTAACATGTTACGTTAAAGGTTAGTTGGCAACCGATTTCTTCTTCGCCAGTAGTCGGCATGTTTTTAATAGCTTACGGTAGACAATTTTTCATTATGATGAAGTTTTTTTTTAAAATAGGAATACAATGTCGTCTATTTAATGGCTTATGACCTTTTTTTAATATTAGTGGGACATAGTTTTATCTTACTTGAACTAAAAAAGATACATGTCGGTTTTCTACTGGTACAACTTTCAGTATTGATTTTCACAGGCTTATAAGTTTTGTTAACACGTGCATTTTATTTATAATTTGCATTTACAAATTAACCTTGTATCCATTTGTTTATTGGCAAAACCATCTGAAGATAGATTATGTGTACAGCTTTTTTTGAATAATTGTTTTCATTTTTTTTCCTTTGGGGTGTTGAAGGCCAATTATGCCTCATGGCCCTGCCCTGGCTGTGTCTTCACTTTGACTATGGTCTAGGCCCTGAGGGGAGAGAATGCAACTTGCAGTTCATAAGGCAACAGTTTGCCAGCTGTTGTTAGACTATCACTTAACCTATTAATTTGTTGCTTAGCATTCTGCGAAATAAAATAACACTATTAATAGCTATAATTACACTCAATTATTCCTTGCTATAACTGCAAGGCTTTCAGGATTAAAGCATAATATCCATAATAAGGATTTTAACTCCTTTTGCCAAATTGATATTTTTGCCAAATCAAAGCATTTCTGTAGTAATAGTAACAAATATGTAAAAGGCTTAATTTTTTAGTGGAATTTGGATTTAAGTAATTAATGTTTACTATTGTTTATGTGATTGCAATGTTGCATCAGCTCAATTGGACTTATATAATTATTTATCGTAGGAGTAAAAGGAAATGAACAAAATCAGTATGATTCATCTCCTATTTTCATTTATTCATATTTATATAATTATTATGGATTTTTTTTTTCTAGATCGTAAGGTTCTTTATTATTTATATATTGCCTATTAATTAGTTAAGCAATATAGTAATTGGATTTCAATAGCTATAGACCTATATATAAAGGTAGTTTGATGATGATTATCATGATAAAAGTGGTTGACCTTTTTATGAACTTATCCTTTGGAATGGTATTTGGTTTAATATTTAAAATGTATTTTAATTCATTTTAAATAAAGTATAGATGCATTTTTATGTAGACCTCCTGCTTATGATTATAAATAACAATTGGCAGGGGCAATAGTTTATTCAGTGAATCATTTGATGAAATCAGACAAATATATGCAATATATTCTCAACTCAATAATTATTGTTGTCTCAATTTTTTATATAAATTAATATTATTTTATTATAATTGTTGAATTTTAAGGAATAGATATTATATTGTTTCATTTCAGTATTGTATAGTCTATTTTTGTTTCTATGTAATATATTTTGCAGAGAAAATGTGTTTGGTAATTACACTAAAGATATAAAGTATTATATTCTGTAGAGTACCATCATTAACATTGATCCCCTTTGGGAAATATAATTGTCTTGTCCTGTTTAGAGTGTTACTAGGTGTATTTCATGTTGCCATTCTTTCTAATACCTCTCTCGCCATCATTCAACACCCTTAATAGGAGATCAAAGCTATGTACTTCAGTCCACATTACTTCTCGCCAGAAATATTGACACTTAATCCACCTAAAAACCTGGATAATCCCAGCGAGACGCTTATATCCCACCTCATTTGCAGGGCTAAGTTGGCTCAGCGAGCTATCGCTCCGCCGGGAGTCTTTGCACAGACCTCCAGAGGTGTAGCTCTCATTTACGACCGGTCCCTCCGGTAAAGAATGCCATTTAAAGTGCCGTATCAATTATTCTACTTGTCATTTACGGGAAGAATATGCTCCCCTCTTGTCTCCTAAAATCCAGCAATTTATGTTCTAAAGGACGCGTAAACCAAACAAGCAGCAGAATGACATATGCCAGCATTAGAGATGGATAAAAACATACTTGTTCAAGCATTAGGAGATAGTCTTCAACCTGGCTGACACCCATTCTCCTTTTATTTACATTCTGTTTCTGAGGTTTGATTGCGGCTTAAACTGTCAGAGAAGAGTAACGACTAGACATTGATCGTGGTATGGATTATACAATTCCAATTTCATTTATTTCATGCATTTTCTACATTGCAATTCTACATCAGAGATTAAACAGCGTACAATTTGCGACTCAGATTGATTCGATTTTCTGCTCATTTTATTGCACATAAAATGTTGAAATGCACTGGGATTTAGATAGTTTAATACTTACCTATTTAAACTAACGACTATTAAGTCAATTATCTTGATATTTACATGAAAATTGTCTTACAGCTTTGATTTATGAAACACCTTTTCTGTTTAAATGTATTGATTTCAATTTTCCTTACTTATATACTTCTACATCATTAAAAAAAAAATACTTCTGCATCATTAAAATAGGTATAAATCAAATTATTCCAAGTAATCTTCAATATAATTTTCTGAAAATATAATTGAGAAACATTAAAAATATATAAATATATATTTAGGGAATTACAACAAAACTAGTAAAATTAATCAATTTTGAAAACATTGTTCTTAGTATGCTTATTGTTAATCATACACATTCATGTTTTTCTCAGGACAATGAACTGTTTTCAATCATCAATATTTCCATTCCTTGTTAAATATCATCATCATCCATCACCAATATCATCCTTATCATCACCATTCATGTTAACGATTATCACCATCATTCATTATTATCGTCATCATCATCATTAACATCTACATAATCTGACATATGGTTTCATCATCATCCATTACTAATATCATCGTCAATATTGTTAATGATTAGGCCTATAACCATCATCCATTATTATCATTGTCATCATCATAATCAGCATCCTTATTATATACATATTTATCTGTGACATGGTTTGATATTAATATTCTACGTTGCAACCTGCTTCCTTAGATCAGTGATATTTTTTTAATAGAGTTCCGTTTTTACCCGAAACCATGCCGTGTATCTCTGAAACAGATCAATTTATATTTTTTTACTTATGAATTTTTTAGTAGTATCCAATTCCTCTGAGAAATATGTCCTGTATCCATCTTTATTCCTCCCGTCTTTAGCGATACAATCGGATTATAAATTTTGACATTCTAATATCACAGATTATTTGAATCCATTATTAAAAATTAAAGGAATTATGGCAAAAATGAAGTCTAGAAAATTGGATCGTTTTTCCTACGGTCTTGTCTCTAATGCTTCGGACTATAACTGGCATATTGCTCTGTTGTATTGTCATATTCAATTTAGTATATAGCTTGGAAATTGTAGATTAGCGGTGTACATTGCAAAGAATATATTTCAGATCCTGCGGTGGCATATTGAGTGATAGTCTAGGGTTTCCAGTCTTCAATATGAAGTTGCATTCAAGAAATTGGCAATGACAAGAAGAGAAATATTACTATCTATGCTGAATGGGAGATAATTTATGAAGATTAAAGCGGTCATTAGTATCTTTATTGTAAGAGTTTTCAGAACATTAATGATTATTAGCAAGCATTTGGGTGTATCTGTATCAGAAAGCCTATCGTAAAGTTTATATGTATTGGTATATATCTGTGTTCATTTTCGTAGCAATATATACTCAGTATTTAACTTATAAATCCTATAGTGACACACAATCTATATAGTACGGTACAATTTCTATTTAAAACATAAAACAAGTGCATCAGTATATTTGTGTCGGCAATGTATGTACCAATGGGCCATATCCAGAATTTCTGTGCCACAAGTTGAGGAATTTATTTAAAAATTCCTGAATATTAATTATATATCAGGTATCATGCAAATTTGACTACATTATTATTGTACATAATGACAACCTTAAGTCAATGTCTGCCAAATGTCTTTGAAAAGACGGCTATTTGTACCAGTACCAGTACTAGTTGGCCTACATATTTGCTTTTTGCAAGAATTGCTGAAGAATTTAAGTTATTATTGCATAAATTTTCCACTTATCATAGAAACATTTCAATATCTTGTGAATAAATTAACATATTTTGTACTATGGGATTTTACAAGATATCATTTATAGTACAAAATATTTTGTGCCTATAATTTTAGGGGTTTTTTTAAAATTTTTTACATTCCTAATAATATTGTGGAAGCAACAAAAACCACCAAAAGTCCAAATAGAAGCCTGGAGTGGAGTTAGAAACAGATTCCCTTCCTGGAAGTGTCAGGATTCTAAACTCAAAGAAAGACTGATAATTGCATTATTTTGTCCTGTATAAAAGTGAAATAGAATTTTTCTTAAGTACTTTATTAACAACTACAAAAAAACGTAATCCTTTGGAATTGTCAGCAATCCTTGATGGTTATGAAAATTAACGAAACAATTACTGTAAGACAATTTCGAAGCCTATCGTTTTGATCAAGAAAAGCCATGTTAAGTGGTTGTTAAGAATGGATGTTAGCAGTTAATAGCATCCAGTTCTTTTCTTCTTAATCTTAACGGAATGATAAATAGTGTTGTCCATCTCAACGACTATACTGAACACACGTGGAAATTCACTAAGTGAAGTCGACATCCGCACACGTGAGAGCATTCGCCGATGAAGGTCACACTGTGCCCTATATCAAATAATATATACTCTGAAATCGGAGATTAGTTAAAGATTACAGTTAATGGCAAGAAAAAAAAAGCAGATGAAATATAAATGGAAGGTGTTTTTTATATGGAATGTTTACGAAATGGATTAAAGGAGCTGGTAATTTTTTTTATAGATATATATTTTTAGCAACATAAATTATTATTCCTAAAAGTTAATTATCCAGGGGCAACTTAATTTAACATGTTTCTCGCAACTTGTTACATGGTATTGTTGTTCTAGATCTGCAAAATTTGATGTTATTTTGGCCTCTTTTAGAGAGACCCCCATTCCCTTGTGATATATAATAATAATGAATTATTTTGTAAACATTTACTAGTTATTTCCTTTCCTAGGTCTCTCAAGTCAGGGTCAAAATACTCCTTTATGAAAAAGAAATCTGTAGAGGAAAATTTAACTTATGTTCCAAGTTTTTATATTAATCATATTAATTTATTTTGATGGATAAGGTCAAGGTACAAGCTACATATTAATTTTAGAAAATTAAATAATTTAGATTAATTTGTGTATGACGGGAGAGATGGAGGTCACGTTATTCTTGTTGATATATTAAAAAATGACAAAAACACAACTGTAATAATATGAACTTGTATGTATGTATGTAATTGTATAAATAAGTTTTTTTTTTTATCTGTGAACAAACAAACTAGAGTTTCAAACCAAATATTTTACTATGTTTGACAGAAAAGACTGAATTGAATATGAATTTGTATTTCCAACATTTTATACAGTGAGCCACAATTCATCTTTTAATGCATGGTGTAAATATAAACATCCTATGCTGTACAAGCAGTGATTAGCTAGAAATGCCCACTGAGCATTGAATATGTGCAGTAACCACATGAGCGTGCAAGAATTCCACTTAAGTTATTCTGCATGGCTTAGAGAGTGACTCATAAAACTTCATAATTAAGTTTGATTTTGAATATCAATTAGCAATTGAGCAAAGTCATTTATGTTGATGCCAGGTTAAAGATATTTTTACAAGTTAATAAAAAGTGAAAGGTGATTAATAATAATTATTAATTATTCATTGTAGTTGTTTATAGCTACGTACATTTACTATCCATTACTTATATTTGCATCTTCATCATCCTAGTCAAAACAAATGACAAACATGTAATTTTTAATTATAATTATAAATTTACTAAATTCTATAATGTGTTTACTACATTTCTTTTATAAAGAGTTTACCCATTGATCACTAAATATCAGAAAGGTGGTTTATTTTCTCTTTTTTTTTTTTTTCTTTTTTTTTTGTGGTATGGGGTGAATGATTTATTTCCTATATTTCATCACTGTGGTAGGCCTAAGAGAAATGTAATCATTTATGTTTGTTTTTTCTAATTGATCAAAATTGGGTCATATCTAGAACAATGATTATAATGCAATTATATTAAATATTTGCTACTAAATAATTTCAAATCATTTAATCCTCATTACCTCAAACCAAAACTATGATAAATTAGGCTTGTTTTTTAGGATTTTTCCTCTGATTGAAGCAGTAAACAGGTCAAATGTTAAAACCATTGGGAGTTTGTGACTTATGACCTATGTGTGTGTTAATATTATTTGCGGAATTTGCATCCCAAAAATATCTAAACCACACTCAAATCCGTCCGGATCCAGTCATTCAGCAGGTATTACTGGAAAGGAATTTGAGGCTTAGGGAGAACTCTACACATAAATCCGGCATTTAATGGAAAAATTTCTCGGGGAATTAGTTGGAGATCATAGTTGTAATGAAAAGTCTTCTCAGGGGACTAGTAGAAGGCTGAGTATAATCCAGACGAACGCACATGGTGAATAACACAGGCATAACACCTTAGTTCGCTTATTATGCTAGACCCCTGAAAATCAACAACTACAGATTGGTGTTGTTAGAGCTCGTCATTGGACTATTAGTCTGTACGCTCTCCTTTAGTTACTCCACCGGATGGCATTAATGTTAGATGGCCGTTTTATTACTCATGTTGGATTTTGAGCAAGCTATTGTTTTTGTTTCTCGCAGCCAAGAATAGACTTGAAGCTTGCTGTGTTATCTTTAAGCGTGGTTGTTGTTTCATCTCTGTTTTCTTTTTATGTGAATTATTATTATTATCAAACTGTTTTTCCTGGTTCATGTTTTGTTGCTATATTGAGGAATTACTCATGTCTTACTCACATCGTATCTCGGAATAAACCCTCCATTTATCTGATCACTGTTTTGCTTCTAGTCATTTCATAATGGTACAGAAAGCTGATGGATATAGTGGAATTTAATTGTTGTGTTTACCTCCTAGTTATATAAACATGTTGATTTGTAAGTATATGTCTATAATAGCATTCGCATTTTTTTGTTTTAACCATTAAACATCGTTCCTAGCCTAGTATTTAAGTTCACCCAAGCAAACATAGCGTAGGAAGCTTGCCTATGCTTAAGTACTAATAGTTAACCCAACCACACACATTAAATGATTTGCCTATCTGCTTGTTCAACCCCTTTACAACAGCCACGTAGGCCATAGGTTTTAGCATCTACATAGAATTTTTTTTAAGAACTTATAGTTTGTTTGCTTGTTAAGATCACATATTACATGCCATTAATTAAAGATTTATTATTCAATGTCCGGTCTAATTGCCTGAAACATCAACATTATAATTACTTGTCAGTTCTGATCAATTTTGGATCGTTCATTTTAAGGATGTTGGTAATATTGTGCAGTGCAGTTTCCTTGGAAATATGATAGTCTTAATTTTTCCAGAATCAGTTTGCACTCAACAGTGTTTCCTATATTCTATACTAAATGTTTTTTTCTACAGTAGATTAGAAGATTGATGTTTTTAGTTTTGGTTTTTTTTTCTCTGAATCCATATTATTAAAAAAAATAATATTTAATAAATTTATCCAATTGGTATAGTTTCTACTATTATTGACATATTGAAATTCATTACATTTTTACTGTAATTATTTTTAATAATTAATAATAAATGTCCTTGTGTATACATAAATAGTATGGTCGATACACATCTTTGCATATAAATAGAAAACAATGAAACTACACTTACACAAAATGGAACTAATCTATATTTATTATAGGCCTATAATATCCATTTGAGAGGAAGTGCACATAAAGTTGTTCGCATTGAAATGTCTGCCCACTAATGCCAACCACTTGGCTCGGATCGAGGACTTGTCACCGACTCTCTCGACTACATCTTAAGAAGTTTTAACGCGGACGAATAAGCTTAAGGTCGGCTTAGGTGGCATTATCTATCTAGGGCTCTTGAAAAAATCCTCAACTTTCACGCTTATTAGGGAAGTAGTAAACAGTTGGAACATGTTCGTTACTGAACTCACTTGACGACGTATGCCGTGTGCTCGTTTGAAACCCTAATCCGGGATTTACAACGGAGGATTGATGACGCCACATGACAGAGAGGCTTCGATCTTATCCAGCTTTCGTAGTCATCTTTTAAGGGCTGTTACGCCTCCCTCTTCCTCTATCAATTGAAAATATTCCATTTCTAACTGAGTAGGAGTATTTAAGAAGGTAATTCTTAAGTTTTTTATTTCAATTATTTGTTCAGGTAAAGAGCAATTGCTGTGTTGACTTCTTTTGACCTCTCTGTCCACTTTAAAAACATGACATAGTAGTTTTATACAGTAACCTTATGTGAATATAGGAACATTTTAATTTAAATATTTTATGATATACCAACTACAACATTTTAGTATTTAGTTTAAGTTAGTTTTATACAGTAATGTGAATATAGGAACTTTTATTATTTTATGTAAATATTTTATAATAAACCAATGACAGCATTTTAGTTTTTATTTTCAAAACAAAATAACCAACTCGATGTAAAATGGCATTTTACTGTATGCTGATTTATACACTATTGACACAAGGCTTATTTTCAGATTATAATATTTTAACTTTTGTGACTATGAGATGATCTTAACTGTGCAAGTTGCTATTCTAATAATAATAACGACATCTTATAAGGCACACGTATCCATCTCAGTCAGCTGCTCGCGGTGCCATTTCCACCTTCGAAGAGTTGCAGTCTTTTCTGCATTTTCATTTATTATTTATTATTATTAGGCCTATTATTTTTTAAATAATTAAATAATATTTCTTATATGTATACATATGTTATCAACTTAACTTTATTAAGTTTATAATTGAGGATGTTTGGACCATCATTTATAATTATTTATTCTTATTAGCTCAATCATCATGACTTTTAATTTGTCTCTTATTGTATTCTGCTTGGGTGGAGGTTACATTTGCCTAATTGTCCTCTAACCTAATTTCAAGTCATTGTCATTGGTTACAGCTGTTTAATAGTAAACTGCTTGGCATACTGTGACCCTATTCTGATTCCAGATGTCGAAATCCCAAATCGGGAATAAAATAGATTAGACAACCAAAGTATATTGCAATACTAATCTAATAATATAGCCTCTCAAATGGAGTAGGATTTTTCTACAATGTCATCTGAGGATAATTTCTATAATTTCTATGTTTTTGTTAATGTCTACATAATAAATTCAAACTCTAATTTATATTCTGGTCCATCTGATTTTTTTTTTATAGCGCTCTTAAACCTTTTTTTTCCCCCAAGAGATCTTTTTGTTTACATGTGATATAAATCATACCATTTTAAGATTTTTACCATGCAATTTTGAAATTAAATTATTATTATTTTTTTTTTTTTTTAATGTGCAGTTTATCAGAGTAATTGTAGAATAAAATTTCAGTCTGGAAATATTTTTTACCTTGATGGGTTGTTCATAAATGAAGCAAGTAATTCTGTCGTAGTTGATAAATCTATCTACTCTGGACTGAAGAGGGCTCCATAGAGATAATAAGACATGAGATGCTAACAAGACAAGACATTCAAATTGAACTAAAAAGACCCATAAATCAAGCGTAGTGGTTAAAATGCTCACCTGCTTGTACCTGTAATTCCTAAAGTCATTGATATTGTCTCTAAAGTAGAAAGTTAATTCCACACTTAAAGCCTTATTAATGCAACCTATCATAGGACCATGTTACGCTAAGGAAATTTTTATCTTGCACTGACTATCAAAGCCGATATTCACATACTGTTCATGGGATGGGAATTACTATTAGTTGCCAAAAATTGTTTTTTTGGTGTAATCATTGGTAATAATGCTTTTGAACTAGCCTTAAAATTGTGATACCATTTTTTCCTTTTTTTAATGGAAGGCAGCCACAAAATATATTTTATTTATAAACCTTTAAAAGTACCTGCAACTATGGCTGTAACAAAAGCATGAACCACTTCAAAGCCCGTCAACAGTATAAGCTTGGGTATCTAGGCGTGGCTGGGCAGGGATAGTCAGTATGTGGATTGAACTCACGACCGCACGGTTCAGAACTTGAATAGAAATCGCTACGCCACATCACCTTCTCTTTTTGGATTTGGTGGCACCTTAGACTAAGCTGATAAACACTCTGAAAGTAGGATTGAGGCCTGAATGGCTCAGGGCCAACAATTTGCGATTTCTGCTTTTTTGCATTACTAGAGCAAAGCCGACCTCTTGAGATGGCTCTTCATGGCTGGTGTAATTTGCATTTTTTATTTCAATCATAAAAGTAGCAGGTTACTTTCTGTTGGATGAGAATGAAAAATTGAAAATAGTATTTAACTTATTTCCATAGTTGTTGATTCCTGAAAACAACAGCAATGGTTTGAGAACTAATTCTGTCTCCCTTGTATGTAACCTTACATTTATGGTGTGAGTAATTATAATATCAAATTATTATCATTGTAATTCATTCTAAAAATGAAAACTATGTTTTAGTGGAACTGTTCCATTAATATGATTTCAAATTTACCTTTAATTTTAACATTCATCTGAAATTAATTTTACAAAAAGTTCAGTTTAGTGTAATAAATATATTTTCATTCTATTTTAGTATTATATTGTAAATAGGAGCTTAGTTTAATGTGGCATTGAGTAAAATTGATTGTCTCGTAGATTGGCACAGTATTAATATTTATGAATAAGCAACTATAAAGAAACTGAATACTGTTGTGAGAAAAATATGAGGCTTTGGAGAGATAGATTTCATGTGACAAATATAGAATTCACTTCATATTAACTATCAAAAATTACAGTTTTGTAATTTACAACTTGCAATGCTATGATTATTTGACATATTTGTTGCCGTCAGCCTATCTGCATTTTTTTATATTAACAGTGTGATAATTGTGTATATCATATGATGTAAAACTACTATAGATATTTTGCAGCAATGCATTCGAAGCAATAACTGGATTGTGGCTGATTGACATGCCCTCTGATTTTCACCTTGCCCAGAGGCTGTAATGTAGTAATATGTTAATGTTCGTGAATTGTATACTCTATACATAAATGTCCCCAGGGTGCCCCTTGATGCTTGTACTCCGGCACTTTCAGGTGTATACCATGCACTCAGGTGTCCCTGAAGTCTTGTGTTCTTGATCAGATGTTTTATTATTTATACAAGGAATTCTTTCATTAGTCAGTATTTTAACTTTTAAAATTAATGCCGATTGTTATGTAGGCCTATAATGTACTACACTTTTTTTTGTATAAGAACACTGAGGCTGAAATTGCTTAAAAATTAAGAACAAAATAAGAACACATTGAGGATAAGGTAAAATGCCGAATGAGGTTTTTAAATTTTTTTTAAATAAAAAAAAACAAAACAAATCTCATCTGTACCTTAATGTGCAATAGCTGTGACTGTGTAATACCCTCTGTACTATTGTCTTCTATGGTTTAAATTTGTGTAAAAATAAGAACATTTTGAGCCTGAAATCGATCAAAAAAATGTTTACTGGTTCTTATAAAAAAAAGAAAAGTGTATTCTGCTAATTCTACCACCTACCAATACTAATTATTACTAGTGCCACCAGCGGAATTTATATTGGCGTATGAATTAAACTCAGTGTGATTACCTTGTTCCCATTACCACATCTCCGACCCAACCCTGTTCTTTTATTTATGTTATTTATTTCATCCTATTTTGGAATCACATATCCACTGAGTAAACAAAGTAATACATAGATATCCAATGTAAAGATATCAAATTATATATTTTTTATAAGAAAAATAGCTTTTTGATTTGAGGAAATTTAATTTTTGGAGAAAGCAATCAAATAATGCAGATACTACAGATGTCAATTCCCTACATTAATGCAGTTGCTAAATATATCCTCTATCACTCAGGCCTAGTATTAATTTCAACAGCAATCTATAATAATATCAAATAATAACAGCAATAATTTAGTTTCAATATCGGATCTGACTCAGCTGTTGGAGATTTTGCTGATAGTAATCTATATATTGGTAGTAATGCAACTAGACCTATATAATTGTTTTTAATTCTTTTGGTATATACCACTTCCTGAAAAAAGAAACCTTGGATGGGGACTAAAGATCCGTGCTTAGTTGTCTGAATTTAACTGCCTACTTTCTTAATCACTTAACTGATTGTCCTTTCGATAATCCCAGCTTACCGTCAAGTGAGCTATTCTGAATGGGGTCTTACCGTGGTGTAAATATGTCATGATTTTTAGTATGCTTTTACATCCATGTTAATCCTACTTAATCCTACTTAATACATCCCTATTGAAGAGCAAAAACCATGAAAGGTTTTTTATAGGCTGTTTTTATTCTTGCATTGAATAACAGATAGTCTGTGGTTATAACCTGTTTTTTGGTTGGACAGTCGCTTGATTTAAGTGTGGGAGTTCCAACTAGCATCCTCCTACTATATTATTTTTATCTGCTTGGCATACCTTAGGGATTGCCTGTTTGTATAGACATACCACTGCCAGTAGCAACATATCCACCTATTGTGCCATACCGATTATGCACAAGCTGAGGGAAAATAATGTTAAATAACAATTAGGTACAAAACAACTTTAACCATGTGTAAACAATCAGGTGAGGCTAAGACCAGCCAGATGAGTGGTGATTGATAGGTTCGGTACCTGCTTGGAGGCATCATTCATAGCTAGTTAACTTATCTCAAAAAACGAAAGAATTCAGACATGTAACTTGAGACGTATGCTGTACCTTAAAGGCAACCCAGTTAGAATCACCTTAGCCTACTTAATGTGAAAATGTGCCATTCTTCGAGGACCTGGTGATGTTTTTATGTTCTTTAAAAAAAAATATTTAAAATATTTGATGTTTGTGTGTGGTTAGGAAAAAGAAGTGGAATGTAGACATGAAGCTTGTGTTTAAACTAAAACAAAATGCAGAAAAAATCTTTATGTTAAAGTTTAGGTACTGATAAAAACATTAGAATAGAAGAAGCAATGAAATGTCTCATAAAATCCTATTATTTAGAATCATGTAGAATCATCCCAATGCTGTAGACAATTCAATTCTTATCAAGTGACAAATTAATGATAGACTTAATGATAAACTATGATTCAATGTGATACTTAAATAGGTGGAGTTGTTTTTAGCTATGAAAAAATCGTTCAGTATTGTAGGGTGTGATGTGATTGTGATACTGTGAGGGATGGGACTTATACAGTATACAGTAGGCTTATTTACGATACTCAACAAAGAACTTGTAAACAAGAACCAAGACGAAGGACATACAGCGATACATAGTTTATTCCGATTCCCATCAATGTGTGGATTGAATGAAAAAACGAGCCTTGTTAGTTTGTACTCCATTGAATAGCATTCTTCACAATGTACAGTATTTATTGAAAATAAAGGTCTTCTGTTCTGCTATCGCCTATTAGTTTTTACTATCTTTATATTGGATGTTATAATTACTGATAAAGAAAATTTATATTTCAACATAATGAAACTGGCAATAGGTTTTTTTAAGTCCTACAAATTTTTTCACCATAAAAATAATTAATTCAACTATATACTACTGGTGTCTACTGTAATGGTATTCAAATTTATGTTTCATTCTCTTTGAAGTAAAATGTTTACGCTCTCCGTGTTATGTTTACATTTTATGCAACAGTTTATTCTTGCGTAATGTCTCAATTAAAGCGTGCATTAATGTTTAGTCATACTTCATCAGTTATTATGGCCTAAACAGCAACACTGGCAAAGCTCACTTTTATTTCCAAAAAAAAAAAACCCCCACTCAATGACAATGACACGCATAGGAACCATGGTACTCCCATAACGCTGATTTTAAAAATACAAATGGAAATTAAATCACAGAAACCATGGTCAAATTAGGATGTAGGAAACTGTTCATTGACGCTTGGGTAATTAATTAATTAATTGATTAATTTGCTTAATTATCTGTTTAATTGCTACAAATTGAATAATCCATGAGACATGCATTAAAGTAAGAAATTGAAAAACAAAGGTTCAGCTATAACAAATATAAATCCATCATCTAATGTTTCTATTTGAGTGATTTCCTTTGGAAAAAGCAATGAAGAGAGGTGATTAATTTAATTTATTTCATCTTAATTTACTGAATGTTTATACAACAACTGTAACAATAATATAAATAAAATGCTAGCCACACCTGACCATGTTGTGATTTTAATAATAATATTCAATTATTTTCCATGCCAATTTAAATATTGATAATAAATGCCTTGAAAAAATTTAAAAAACGTAATTGTAGTAATCATGTTAACAAACGTTGGTAGTTGTTAGGAAAGAGAAGATGGTGGTAATAATCAGTGAATCAGGAGGAGCATCTTAAAAACATATACCAATTTGCAGGGTATAGGACAGCATTCAATCCAGATGTCAAAGGAACTTTTCTCAGAGAGTGGAAGAGGATTCACAATGCAAAACATTTCATTTAATTATATATATTTTTTGTATTGGTATTTATTTATTATTCAGTGTTGAGGTAATTGTTATAATTATAGTATTAATTATTAATATCTTACTTTAACTGTCTGTAATACATATGATATAAGTAATAATGAAAAGGATTATTCTTTTAATAGTTATTTATTTACAATTTATTGTTATTTATTTAAATATTTTGTTTTACTATATAATAATGCTTTACTGTACAGTAGCCTTGCAGATGATTTGTTACAATATTGTTCATTACACAGTTTCTGTGACACAAACATTTTATTTAAATTATGTCGTGTCGCTAATGTTTATTTTGAGAATCACATGTTGCCTCAGGCGTGATCATAGTAACAGCAGCGCCTGATCATGTTGCTCCCTGTCAATTTCCTTCCTTCTAAAATTAGCTCTCCTCTGGTAGATAATCAAGTTAAGGAAAGTTGTGAAGTCCATAAATGTAATAGATGGAAAATGCATTGGGTGGTCTAGGAATTTAGGAAAATAGTAGATGAAAAATCGTAGGATGATGTGGTGATGAAATTGGCATAGGAGGGATCCAAAAAGCACTATGCAACTGTCAAGAAAAGGTGGTATAAATGCTTGTTATTGTGTAAAAGTGGTAACTGCTAAAGTGATGTAATGAAATCTGCATAGAGATAAGGACTGGGAGATAGAAACAACAAATTTGTAAGTATTGTGAAGTTGACAGAAAAGCTGAAGGATGGGAGTATAGAAGAAAAGAAACAAACACGAACTGGATGGCATGATGAAGTTTGTGTGACTTGTAGTGTATAAGATGTGCTTGTAACTCATTTATGTTTAATATAATTACAGTGATATTGATTTTGTTTATGTTTGCTGTAATAATTTTTTAAATTATAGATAACATTTGAATTAAAATAGTCTTTCCCGCTTTTCTTCTTAAATCAGAAAAATTTGTTATTTGTTTATGTACTTAACTATTTAAGTTTGATCGCTTAGCTTCAAAGCACATTTTTGTTATATTTATATTTAATAGACTGAATAAAATCAATTGAATAAATTAAATAATAACTATGTACATATGTAAACCTAGTAATACACAGTGCCAGTATTAGAATAACAGCAGTTAAAAACAAAATAATAATATAGTATTAGCTTAAAAAAAATTGCTTTGTTGATAGACGAATAGTATATTCTGTGGTAACAGGTTGGCATAATAAAATCAGAATTGTTTTGCACATGCTTGAGAGAGGTATGTTATGGGCTCACCAGATTATGTGTTTTTAAATTTATGGGTGGAACAACAATGGACAAAATATGATTGATGTTTTTGTACTTTAGATTGGATGGTTTTGGCTGGCACCTGTTTGGGCAACCTTGTTCATGACTGTAATACTATTATAGTTTTTACAAGGTTGGGACCGTTAGTTGGGTTGCAGTATGTCACCCTGAATTAGGGACCAATCTACAGCAATTAACCCTTCCTCTCATTTCTGACAGCACAAGACTTGTTGTCTTTTGTTTATAGGTAGTATGACAGTATTGTAGTTTAGCGTTCTGAAAACTTTTAGACAGATGACACAATTCGGAAAGTCAAACATGAATGGCGACCTACTGGCCTCTAAATAAATACATAAATTATATAATTGATTATAACATTTTAGTAATTTAATAGATTAAAAATATACATTCATGATCATTATCAGCATCTCATTGTAATATTCATCACTACTAATTTAGTATACTTTACAAAGGTATGACCTCATAATTACTGACATCATATTGTTTGACCTACGGTATATTATAGCCCATGCTGAGAAAATTTAAGCAGAAATATTTGATATTTAGAATAGGCAATTCGAAAAATGAACTATAGATTGGAAAACTAAAGTCAAAAATTGATGATGTGTCGTAATAGAACATACCATGAGTTATCTGATAAAATTGTAAAACGTGTGATGGCTTGATCTTATTTATTAGTTTGCCTATGCGTGTGCGTCGATGTGTGCCACAAATCACTATGTAATCCATGGCCAGGTTTGAGGGGATAAAATTAATCTTTTAATCTCGGTACATTAGCTTAAATTATCCAGCCCTGCTGCAACCGAGCTTACAATTACAAATTTATCATGAAGAGATGTCGTCTGTAAGCTCTCTTAATTGATTGCAATATTGTGGATAGCAGTAAAGCCATCCAAGGGCACAGACTGCTGTATGCGGGAACAGCGAAGAGTTGAAGCAACTCGAGGTAATTCTAGGTAGCCAGACTGATCGTGAATATAGAGCACCGGCAGCTAAAAGCGAGGCCTCACCTCTGTTAAGCTGGTTGCGTCGAGGACTTGGCTCGACAATCACGTTGGGGAATTAGGACGAAAGTGGTTACTAATTGTACTAAGCTCCTAATCATGGCAAGGACAAGCAGTGTAAGCCAAACAGGAAGATTCAATGATTTCTTGTACTTGTGTTTGGTTGAAGGCATCTGCAGACTATTAGACTACTGAAGATACTTGAACACAGAGAAACATACCTAAAAATAAAAAAAACTATTCATTAAAATAAACTAGACAGTCTAAATGAAGACTTATCTACTCGGCTATCAAACGTTATTGTTATTAATGAACGGGCACTGCTGAGTGACTATAGACAGATGTTATAACAAGGAATGTGTTTGGACAATAGAGGGCGATATTCATGAGAACAAGGTTGAATTGTTTGTTGTGTGTCATTTACAGAGAAGTGTTGTCAATGGAGGTTAGATTCATTGTGGCTCTGGATAATATACCTTAAAATGGACTTAATACTTTGATATTTGTGTGTTTCCTTATTGGAATTTGTTTACATAAAGTTTGTAAGTAGGAGAGCTTTTTATATTTTGATATTACAAAATGAAAAAATCAAATCTTTGATCTGTGATTATGCTTTTAGATCAAACGTATTTTTTTAATGGATGGAACACCTGGTAGATTTTATACTTTACATCTATTATGTTAAAAAATTAGCATGAAATTACAAAATGTTATGAGTTTCCAGTATGTCTGGTAGATTTTCAGCCCAATTATAATCATAAGCCTGGTCAGATTCAAAATTTGTAGCTATTCCTTTTATATATAAGCAAATTTTTTATTACTAAATATAATGAAAAGTTCTATTTTTTAGAAGAAATTAGAAATGTTAAATTGCTGAAATACCACCAGAATAGTTCACAATATGATGTGCAATATTCAATATTGAATATGAAATTTTGAAGTATAACAAAGGAACGGTTCTCTAACATTCTAAAATTGAAACAGATTTTTCTTTGATGTACATTTCTGATCTGAGATCACTTTCTTTTTGTTATACATTTTGTCAAGGGTAATCTTATTGTATTGCATTTAATAAGTGTATTGATGTATACTGACACATCATATCTATTGAATGTGTTACATCACATCCTGTGGGAATAGGAGAACAGCTGCTGTTTTTAAACTCTGTCCACACTTATATGCCCATATATAGTCATAATGTACCTATATATGGTCGTGATGTGATGTCATCATGGCCATATTTAGGCATGTCACATGTTTTTAGCAAATAAAATTTTATAGTCTGGACAGAGATTTGAGATAACGCCCAAACAATAAATTAACCAGTATAATTTTTTATATAGTTAATACAGTTTCACATAAAATTCATAATTAAATAATTTTATTCAGGCAAAATGTAAAAGCATTATAAATAATTATTATATATTATTTTTTATTCCAAAAATATATGATACAATATTACTTTACTATCATTCACAAATGATATAAACAAAATTTGGATGATAGATATTATAAATGTAAATAATAAATAAAAGGATTACATAATTTACTATCATCAATTTATTGATGTACTGTGCCTTCTGTTGCTATTAAGTTGATGAATTTTTGCTAGTTTTCTCTTGAATTGTTATTGTAGCTTTAATGGTCCTATGAAATGAAACAAAATTAATTTGAGACTGTATTTATGTGATATGCTTGAATTATGGAATTTTTTTTACCACAATAATAATTAGAATCTTTGCTGTTTAGAATATATATGTTTATATATCAGAGTCACTGTATACTGTATTCAAGGAACACTTGTATCATTGTAAACTGTGTACATGCTACTCATAAATCATGGAGAACTACTTTTGAATTGTAGAGGTCGTGTGTACTTCGGAAACGTTGCACCATTACTCATGACGAGAATATGAACGCTAAAGTTTATGGATCTACTGCCTTTGGCATCATGTCTGTTGCTTACCTCTAGAGATAGATCAAGGATGATTAACGACTCCCCGGACGAAGAAAATGATATTCCAAATCAGCTTTTTATTTGCTGAACCATTTGCCTGGTTTATGATGTTAGTTGTGGGAAAATAGTGCATAAATTGGTCCTGGATCTAATTTCTCCCTGCTGTAAAAGATCCCTGATAACAGTTAATTCCAGCCAATTAGGTAGGCCACCTTAACAGGGTGTGAAAGCCTCGGGCTAGGCCCATTGATCACTGGTCTTTATGATCTTTAGTGTAACTACATATCCTATGATGTAATGTAAAGGTTTTCTACAGTGTAAGCCTAATCATTGCCCTTGTAGCCCAAAGAGTGAGTTCATAGCTAGATTTTATAGTCGGCCTAGGATTTTAATAGAAAATTTTTTCTAGTCTACATAATCATCGGTATATTTTGATTTCATCATTTAATTTTAATGATTCATGTGTGTGTTTGAGTGTATGCAATGTTTCTTTTTTTTTTCTTCATGTTTGTTTGTATTTTTATAATGTACTTTTGTAAATTTTGATGATTATGTATATAACCCTCTTTATATTAATTAATTATTGATTAATTGATTTGTGAATAAGATTTATATTTTTGTATTGTTTGAATAAATAAATAAATAAATAAATAGAATTATAATTTGTTTGCTATTGGGTGGTTTCTGGCTTAAAAACGGTTATCGACTAGACAATTGAAGTCTTATTGCCAACCTGTATTTGACCAAACTTACAGACAGGACATGAATATGGTTTGTTTCTATGAGATAAGATAAAATTTACATATTTATTGGTCTATTATGTGAACATAATTTTGTTTACTCGTTGGCACAACTATATAGTAAGTCTTAGGCCTGAGTATATTTGACAACATATCATATGAAATGAATATGAGTCATTTGTTTATATTAGATAAGATACAAATTTACATGGTCAGGTATAGGAGTGGTATGTAAACACTATTAAAGTTGTACTTTTTGAAGAATTTTATAACTATCTAATGATGATTGCATTTTATGATCCTGTTTCAGATTAGCTGGTAATGTTTTCCTCTAATTCTGATTGAATTTACAATATTTATTATCAAAATTGAATGTGAATGATCTCACAGGGTGTAATAAAGTACAGGTCACCCATGTACTCCAAATTTCACTCAAGGTCGAACAACAAATACAGTAGAAATAAAACACAAACCAAAAAAATGCAAGTAATATCCTTGATATGATTGCGGCTTTTGTAGGACCACTAGTCATGTTTACTACTCTGTACAAATGGAATGTGGAGTCTATCTTATTCACTTATGAATAACAACTACTGCTAGACAACTTTGAAAAACCGAAATTGGTTTGTTTTGATCAAACTTTTTTGTTGGATGGTAATTTTATTTAGCTTGTTGTAAATACCAGTTACATGTTTTGTCCTGATTTTGTTACAATCACTGATCTAGATCTGTGGTATACAGTACATAAAGGTGTATTACCTTTCTATTGTTATGAAAAGTTCAAAGTTTAGACAGTACAGCACTTTAGCAAGATATCGCTCTTACTCAGAACTTACGAAATGTATGTTTTTTTTCTCAGACTTGGATGTGGATGATTTTGTAAAATAATTGTAAAATTTAACACAGAAATGGAGAATACAATATTTTACCATCAAAATGTACTAAAAACACAAAAGCTCGCATTATATTAGTTATCAAACACACATTTAATCATTTAAATATTTACAAAGAAAAAGTAAGATATAACATCTTCATAATTACGTTAGAAATTGGGATCAGTGGTTTGTCAGTTGCGAAATGGCGTCGGGTTAAATGCATTTTGCAACGTTAACAATGGAGTAGTATCACGTGGTATCATGACGTAACACTGTAGTACTCTATGTAGCCTAGACTTTATTTGTAATATATAAAGATTGAATCTTTATGTTGAGCAAAACTCATTTAATACTGAATTATATCAAATATAAATATTAAATGTATAATTAATATTTATTGAGGATCGATGTCTGTTATTGATATTAATTGTTTATTACTTATTTGTATTTTATTTTTTGTGGAATCATTTATCAGCCAAACACCATTTCCATTCGTTCTAAATTGTAGAAAAAACATTATATAAATCAACTGTACCGTACTTCTCGGCTTCCGTGTGTTTTTTACGGCCAGGAATACACTGTATGTTCAGTATATGCCTGACTTAAATTTGCTTGTTATAATAGATTTTATTTATCCCACCCCTTCCCCTCACAGTGTATTGAGGCACTATAAATATCACCATTTTCATTCATCTTGAAATCCTAAAAAAATTTGAATTGAATGGAATTGAGCCTCTTACAAGGGATTATCATAGTGAGCAGTGGAAATCCTTTTTCCGAGATTAAATCCGTTCCTGTATTCCCTGGTGGCAATGACAATTGGATCATAGTTATCTTGCATCTAATGTGTTTATTGATTAGATCGCTAATTCAGTTTGAGAGCCTACATTTTGTGTCCATCGTCGTTAAGTCCTCATCTCCTGATTGTTGAATCAACAATGAACTTTGAAGACTTGAATTATAGAGTTCATTACTCATTAATGTGTCTGTGATGGGAGAAAGAGGATGGAAGGAGAGGAGATTACCATCTTAACAAATGATTTAATAAACTCGATCTCTACTATACATTTATCAAATACATTTTTTGTTTACATAAATTGTTAACTCTTCATGTAAAATTTATAATATATATAATTTATATTAAAAGTCAATGGTGACGTCATCTCTTTCATTTGCACTGAATTTTCCTATACTCGACTGATCACTAATTCGATATATAGTGACTCGGATTTGTTTGCGTCTCGTGTGCAAAAAGCTCAAAGCTGGGGTGTTTTTACATGGCGATGAATATTTCGTTACCAAGCTGTGAACGCAAACAGCAAACGAACAAATCTCGCTCTACGGCACTGGTTAATACAAATGAAGCCTAGACTGTCTGTCCTAGGCCAGTCCTAGAAATGCACAATGGTTATGAGATAACAAGGTGATTAACTTACAAAAAAAATCTGAAAAAATTAACTCTGATGTTTACAATACATTTTACTAATCTACTATACTTTTATCAATACATTTTTTTTACATAAAATTCATAATATATATAATCTATAATAATTATAAATATAGTTTAATTATTTTTGTATATTTTGTTACATTTATTTTTTTTTTCTTAATAATGAATATTAATAACGAAAATGGAATAGATTTATTAAGCTGAGATAAGTATAGATTAAAAACAGAATGTCTATTGAAAAAAAAAGATAATTTACAGAAATTATTGTTTATCTAACTTATTTTATGATTATGCCTTGAGCAAAAATTGTACATGAACATGTTAAGTTGTTTTGTCTGTAGCACACAGTAATTTAAATGGAATAAAAAAAATATTGAAAATTTATTGATCTGAATGTTTAATAGCTGTTTTAATATTAAAATCGTTTTGTAAATAATACATCAAAAAAATGATACTGTTGGGAAAAGAGTGTAACAGGCTTTAAAAATCTATTCTTAATGGTTGTGTGTTTGAAATAGAGCTTTTATGACAAAGGATTGATTGAACGCTTGTAAAAACCACGATAATTGTTACCTAGCCTCGGGCTGTTGTTTTGAGACTAGGCAGAAGTCAATATCTTCTGAATAGGGCAATCTGTTGCTATTGTTGTGAATTTCTACGTATAACAAGACACAGTTAGGCAACTCTGCCAGTCTTAATTGCACTCACTATGCAGACCTTACTAGCAATCTGCAAATGCCACATTATGCTGTACACATACAGGTTATTTAATTAAAATGCTTTTTTTGACTTGGTTTTTTGCAGAATTCGGATACTGAATCGGATCTTTTCCTAACGAACCTTGCACCAAACCCAAGTAAGTTGATTTTTAGGCCTTTTTCACAGATCTTGTGTTACTGACTGTTGTATCTAATGGAGTAGAATAATAAGCCTTATGTCCTTGTGCTTTGTTGAATTAACAAAGACATTTTTCCTGTGCATATTAAGTCCTTGTACCTAAACTGCAGAAACAGTACATTCAACCTTCTACCTTTTGAAGAAATTAAAGACAATTTATATTCATATTTGCTGTATTTCTAGGCCTATCGTAATCAAATATCTACTACTGTCTTGTACAGTATTCGTGGCCTGAGTGAGTGGTATCACCACCCACTTGGAGCAGAGGCTAGGCACAGTAGCATATTGACAGGAATTAGCCTAAGGCGGATATATGCTAGAATATCTGACCATTTTGTTGTGTTCCAATTATCTTCTCTGTTAGCCTCTCACTCAAATTGCTGGCAGACACGGCTGTCTGTCATTCATTCATATTCTAAATTGATTTGTATTTCTCATTGTTTTTTCTGTTATCAGTTATATCAATTTAAACATAATGAAATGTTTACCAGAATAGTAATTAATATTAATAATTTGATTATTTTATTATAGTAACTATACGATGATAATGTAATATTACGTAATGATAACATTCAAAATCTAAGAGAATTTTAGTATATTTCATTCTTAAATTTTTTAAATCACATGTAGTTTCATCATCTATTCTCTATTATTAAAATATTATTTCTATAAAGTAATGCATAAAACTCCTTTGAAATTTCATGGTAATTTTAATGTAAACTGTGTTGGCTATCACTGAAATTTTATTGTTTTTTTAGAATAAGAATTTTATCAAAAAACAGACTTATTTTTGATGTTTCGAATATCAGCTGCATTAGTCTTTGTTACAAGAAACTGCTAATGATGATGTTCGCAGTTATGGTCAACTAGTCAATGAGCTACCTCTAGTATTGTTATGGCTATGACAGGAGTGTCTTTCACATGCCCTTCCCTCATCATCAAGTTATTCGTGAAGAAATTAGGTTGCCGCTTGAAGTACATTCCTCATGGCCATAGCATTAGAAGTCACTAAGCATTTAGTAGACTAGAACTGTAAGCAAAATAATCATATCTTATAAATGCCGACTGATGGTAGTCAAAAAGTTGTCCACTTGTTTTTTGTTTAAGATTCCGTTAATTATTTTTGTTATTATTTATTATATTATTATTTTGTTAAATCTTTGCTTATGTTGCAGTACTGTGTCTAATCCTATATGAATAGATGAGAAATAATGGTTTAAATATTGATTCACAGTATTGATAATTATCCGTGGAGTTCACCGACATGTTTAACATCAGATGCTGTAGTATGAAACAAACTCCGAAAAAAGTTATTTCAGATTTAAATTATGTATACAATCTGAAACAATCGGAATGATCATTATTATATCTATAATTTTATTATTATTATTATAGTATAAATATATTCTTATATATTATTCTATATTGCTTCGCTTATATACTCTTATCAACATCCAGTGAAACATATCAAAACAAGTCCTTTTCCACTGATCTGTAGAGTTACTAAAATCCTTCAATTGATTAAGAATGTTGTTATTTATACATTTGTTATTGGCAAGGTCAATATTTTCTCCTAATTCTCAATCGAAAGCTAAGAACTTAATTTAAAGCAAGCAATTTAATATTTATTAAATTTGATTGTTTATTATCTCAACATATGCGGTATCTTTAAGTTCAATACTTATTACTATACAGAAATCTTTTTTTTTTTTTATATCCACAATGCAAAATTTTAAGGGATTTCCTGTCATGCATTTCTTCAGGATGAAAATTGGTTTTTAAGCTAATTCTTAAATGTCATTAAGCGATTAACCTTTGGTGGAAAACAGATGATGTTGATTTGCATCAATGGCTGGGGTTGCATTACTGGATGCTGGGTTTACAGACGAGACACATGCGGTTAATTTGTGTTGTTGTCCTCGGAGATTTTGGACAAAATACATTCATATCCATTAGGCTCTGGCGGTAAACATTTTTAAGATTTACGTGGCAAATTTGTGTGATTTACCTATATATAGGCATTATGATATCATATCACACCAATATGGTTATGATGATGTCATATCACACTTATATATGGTTATGATGATGTCATAGCATACCTATATGGACATGATGATGGCCAATTACAGGTAGTCATATTAATTACATAACTCTTAATAGTGTGAACAAACCTTTAATTTAGCAAATAATTTTTAAAAAAGAAAAGAAAAAAAAAACCTTTTTTGTCTCCTAGCATCTTTTTGGACCGCTACCTCTTTTTCTTTTACATTTCTACTCATACATTATTATTACATATTCCACATACCCTACCCTCTGTTTTGTGGCTATTTTTGAAGATGAAAAGGTAGAGAGTGGAAAGGGCCTTCATTCTCCAAACAAATCCTAACAAGATAGATGGGTTTATCTAATCCAGTTATTTTAATGTCATTAGTGATGAATGTTATAGCGTTTCTTGAACATAATTTTCATCCTTGATTAGCCTGTTACAATTTTTTTTTCTTCGAGTAATCAAGTGTATCCATGGTTCTGCTCATAAATACATCGGATCTTTTCACCCTACTCATCTTTCTCAGCCTCCTAGTATTCTTGTTTCCTGTGTAAGACATGTTCGCACAGGTGAATAAGCTTTCTCCTTTGCTTCTGTAACTCTCATCTGGTTAAATAAAAAACTAGCATTTCTGATCCTAATTATTTCACTCTAGCTTTGATAAAGAATTTCTTTCATTTCTCATTATAATAACACTCATTTGCAGTAACAAGTTATTTTTTAGCTTTATTATACACTACAGATTTAATAATGTGGCAATTACAAATAGCTTTTGAAATTCATAGTCAGTCAATTCCTTTTCTCCATAGCAATTTAATGAAAATGTTATGCTAAATTTGATATTATTTTGTTAATTTGATTTGGCAATGAGTAACAATGAAAACGATATATGCTTGATTCTCTGCAGTAAATTATGTAATTTTGAGTGACATATTGCCTGTTTTCCGTTAGTTAGTGCAATAATTTGAACCATTCATGAAACCCTATCGAGGGAGTCGTTAAATCACACCGGTTGTAACAAATTCACACAAAGCAGTAATTCGCCTGGGAGAGAAACAACTATTCTACTGGTTACCAATCACAGCCTGGGGCAGACCCAGCCTAGGCATCAAGAGACGTACAATTTGCCACCATACCAACAGCTCAGGAGATTTTTTCAACAGAGGATCGATGTGGAAAAAAATAACGTATGCAAATAATTACCTATTTAGAGGAGAAGGAGTGACTTGGCTTAAATCTAAATTGGATGAGGGTAAAAAATCAGTAACACATGTCGCCAATCCTTCGGGGAACAAGCGTTGATTTAGTTCTGACCGTGATCATAAGTGGTAATTTCTCATTCGTGTTGCGGGGGAAAAATTCAATTTACCAGACGGAAGTTAAATCTAAGGATTGCCATCATGGAATTGTTGCGAGGCCCCGCGTGTTCAGCTGCCAACACTCGTTCCTCGTAACTGTTTTTCATTCAAAACTCGGAGGAATTTTATCACGCGTACAGTCCTGGAAATACGTCATCGTTGCAGTAGCGATGGGATATCTTGAACAAGTTTTCTGATCGCTATCGGTTTCAGGAGACTCGACCTCTTCAGAATTGTTCGCATGTCCCAGAATTGCTGTCGGAAATTACAACCAGTACGTGGAGAGTGAACCCTGTAAAATTGATTTCCAGTTCTAACAACTAATGTGTGAACACACAAATACGGCTGTGTCTTTCGCTCTCCATATGTGGCTTTGTTTAATCAGTGTTTTGATTCTTGTTATACACTTAAGGAGATTCAGATAGAGACAAAAGACACAAGGTTCCCTTATTGTCATTGTAAACTGGATGCAACAGTAAAACATGTTTTTTTATGCTTAACTATGATTAGAAAACAGTGAAATTAAAGGTATTATTGATAGCAAATCAAATAATTTTAACTATAATACTTCTAAAATGTTTTATAAGTCATATTAACACTTTACTATATTGTATTGTATAATTGACAATAGTTCATTTACACTTTTATTATGAAAATTTTATGTAATACTAATTTTTATTTAGTGGTATAATATCAATCACATGAATGCCTGTACCTTTGCATTTAGTTTACTTGATTAAATATATTATAAATATATCTGAGTAAATAAAGGTGAATAAGTATATCTACAAAAGTTCACATGGTATAAGTTTGTTCAGGCATAGGCTTATAGTATTATAGATAATAATAATATCAAATTTCTATCAACAATGTTTTGTCAGTAAGCAACTTTATTTCCCAATTCCATTCTTTCAAATACAGTACAAATATAGAATTTTGTGAAAAGGGTGTCTACAGAAGCAAAGTGCTTTAATCATAAAGCCCTTATAAAGAGGAATTAAATCAAAGAGTATTAGTTGAATTTTTTTATTGTCAATTATATGATTTCAAGATGGCACCCAAATTTCTTAATCTTAATTTTGTCTTACTTTACTACTAATCCAAAGTGCAGAGAACATGCTACATAGTACCTGAATATAAAGGACTAATATATAGTACATACCTTTATCTAGTCGTACAGTTTTATTTATTGACTGTTAAACATTCACATAAAGATTTACACTTGAAATATTTTTTTGATTTAGTATGATCCACATTCTAACCCCGGATAATCCAGGCTCTACCTGGGAAAGTTTTTGGGATGATGTACATTTCCTTTGATTCTTTGGCAGGCCTTTGAGGTTCAAGGTTGGCAGTATCATAAAGTAGGGCTGAGTTGAATGTTACTGCAAGGCTCAAATTTAACCTTGGCCTAGACTTGTAGGTGACAGCTTATGCTAGTTTAACCCTTCATTTAATTGTAGAAAAGGTAATTAAATAAGTAAATGACATTGCTATAATTTGGGTTCATATTGGTGAATGATTATACACTTTTGATAGCAGATGTGAGTAAAATTTAAAGTTAATTTCTAAATTTATTCAAATTATTCTCATTCATATGTCCTTCAAAGTTTATTTAGTTAGTCATTATCTTTCAAATAATAATGATTACTTTTTAAGTTTTACCTTAAATTTACATGAAATGTTTCCATTCTAGCAAAATTTTAATCACAATGCCAGATCTAGAGGCTGGCAAAAGGGGCACTCAGTATGAAAATACAATAATAATAAGATGATGTACTATAAAAATTAAATAATTACATTATATACCTCAGATATCGCCCACAAAAGAAATATATTTTCAGTAAGTTCTGTAATATATAAAAAAACAACATAAATACAATAGCATAAAAACATGTTGAATTGTATACATGATTATAAGGACAGCTATATCACTGTTATTCTCATAAATATGAATTAAACACAATGTTTAGGCCTAAAAGATCACTAAAATTACAGGGTTGTGGTTCTATTGCAGGTTGTACTTTATAATATTGTATTTGTACAGATTTTTAAAAATAGTTTTAAGGTTATGTTGTTAGTACAGTACTGGAAGTGCACAGTAGTGCTTTGTGTTTTAATGATGGTATGCTCGGAGGTAGAAAGATGGGCAGACTGTCAAGCTTCCTGTTCAGGCACTCTTTAATTAAAGAGTAATTATCAGGAATTGTTCGCCGTATGCAAATTAGGACAATACCTGCAAGCTACTTTGGCCGGTGGGCTTATTAGCAGATTAGCTAGCAAAACATTTCTGATTTCAAATGCAACCTGCTTAATTGAGGCTGTCACAAATAAATTACACAAGCTTACAGGTGTTATTATTGCTTAGTTAGAATAACAGCCATTTAAATGTATTATGGTGTCACCTCTGGGCTGTTGCAGGCAATGAAAACGGCTCCAAGGGCAGACAAGATTGACTTTATTAGCTGAGAAGTAGAAAAACAAAACAGATCCATCATAACTTAGACCTAGGGCTAGCATTTGGTTCTTTGAAGAATCTATGCCTATTACTAAGGCTCTTAGAGTGTGTACTGCCTCTAGCGAATGAAAACAAAACAGTAGCCACTGTGGGTTGGATGCGGGATGCTGTCAATCTGCGATGCATGACCTAGCGAAGAGCATATCAAGCATTGTTTGATCAGTTGGCAGAATTAGCAAGTTGCATGCTTTAGATTAGCCAGCTAATGCATCGATAATTGTCATGCGATGTTTGGGCCGGGACCTCTTTCCACTGCTGATCAAGGCACGACGACAATTGCTACAAGTGTCGCAGCCTAGAACTTGTTTGCAAATTCATACGCTGATTTATGGCAATTTCTCTGCGCCAGAGTCCCTGTTGGAAGCCGAGAGAAACTAAGTAGGACCCGATCAGAAACTGCTGACCGGAAGCTTAACGGGATTGGGGCATTAAAGTGCAGGTGACACGAACTTAATTGACTAATGAACCAACTGTTTTAGCCTATTAACGGCCCGGTGTGCTCAGCCCACGACAAAATACCTCTGCACAGTCATGGTCTAATCACATTTTTTATATAAATTATTTTTGATTTATGATAATCCTTGTGGAATAGTCTGGTAGCTAACCAAAATTTTTATATAAATTATTTTTGATTTATGATAATTCTTGTGGAACACTCTGGTGGCTAAAAGGCCTACGGAAACCAACTAAGTAATTAGGATATTAAGTTTGAATTTCCTGATTTAGTTGTTGTAGCGGAGATGTTTATATTTTATTGGATTTCATCACAGGTTTTCGTTATTACCGTATATTTGGTAAAACTCTGAACTAGTAGAAAATATTGAAGTATGGGACAAATATCTATAAATAGCCCATTATCAACGACTACAAATACTGTAGAATCCCTTTCTCCCTTCCACAAATAAAAACAAATGAGATAAACTAATTACTATTTCTTTTTAATTTATTCAATATTGCTAAATAATCATAGAAGATATGAAAGCAAAATAATATGTGTGCATCATGTGAAATATGGAAATATTTGATGTATGTGTTAGTTTGATGAATCTGTCATTATTGGACAGATGGGCAAATGCATCACAGATTTCTCTCGATTTTGTTGTAATGATTCCTGGTTTTATAGTCTGTATGGATTATGTAATTACTTTGAAGTATTGTCCAACTTTATTCGCCATTAACAAATTCTTTAACATTTTTTGTAATGTCCAACTTTGAAAATGACATATTTGTATGCAGTAGAGGAAAATATATGGATAGATAAGCTCATGGGAAAAAGAAAACCAAATCTTTTGCATTACAGTACATTTTATTAGCTAGTATTCTTTCTTTTGCCCATTAATTTTTCTTTTAAAAAGTTTCCAAACGTAAAGGCATTGTTAGTATTACATTTAAGAATTTTTTGTATATATGCAGAAGTCTTGAAGCAACTCTGTATAAGGTTTAAACTATTCAACAACTGTAGGTTTACATTATATTGGAAATGTACAGTACGTGTTTATCAATAGAGCAGAAATCAATATGCTGATTCCTGCGAGAGAAAAGAACAGTGATTGAATTGGAATAGGCAACAAAAATCTAGATTGGATTTAATCAAATCCACTTTTCCTTTTGCAAACCATCATTGTTGAAAGCAGCCCAGTAGGTGGATAAGAAGAGTGACAGTTGGTTCTTGCTAGATTTCTAGGAACTTCCTGCTCTCAACATGAGCTCATTATATTTGTCATGAAAACATCGATTTTTATTAATAAAATGTTTCAGGTCTTCAAATAAAATTTTCAAATTAAACAATGATTTTAGAGGTGATTGCAATAAATGGCAATTGGATATCCAGTACTATCTTAGTTTTAATTTATATTAACAAATTTAAATTTTAAATCAATGTGATCAATTCTATTCACCAGGGTTTGCATTATACAGTAGTGATAATAAGCAATCTTATAGTCATGAGCACACACAAGACTATGTCAAAGGTCAAGGCTTGTATGATTGCATTTTTAGAGTCTAAATTAATATTACTCAACAGTTGATTTTTATGGTGTTGCTGAATTTCGCAACTATTATTGAAATTAAGTAACAATAAATTACTGGTTGTAAGTCACTGCACACACTATATTATGAGGTGTTATATTAATAAAATATTAAAAATAAAATAATATCAAAGCATTGATGATAATAATAATTCATAACATATTCAAAATACACTTTTTACTGTATTATTTTATTAATAATTTTAATCGTAATATATAGCGCTAAATGGTAATTCAATTGATATTAAATGGAATTAAATCATATTATGTACACGTGTCCTCCAAGATGTATTGATGTATATTTATCCATTTAAGTATAACATTGTTTTCGTGTCATACATTAAGGATGGATGGAGGTCAAGGATTGCTAATACCCATTCAATCACTATTTTATTTACTTTGACGAACATTGTATGTAACAATATTGTTTCCTCCCAACAGGCAAACCATTGTTACCACCCAAACCACTTCTCCAGCCAAATGCACCAAGTCCGGAACGCGAGTCTTGTATACAAAGAGATCCAGAGATTACAATTTTGGCTACGGCACCTGTTTCGGTGCAAATAAAACCTTGTCTACCAGACGTGCAAGAAATACCACGGGACCGCCTCCTCGAGCAAGAACAGGAGAGAAGGGAACGGGAAGAAGAAAAACGGGAGCGGGAACGGGAGCGTAGGGAATTAGAAGAGGTTCAACGAGAAAGGGAGAGGAGAGAGAGGGAACATAACGAGCAGAGTAGAGGGTTTACCAAAGCCCCGGGCTGGCCTAAGTAAGTACCTGCAATTAATTGTACCAAAATTAATCATTATGTTACTTAATATGACATGGTTGCACTACTGTACATGTTGTCATGAAATTCAAATAATTGATTGATCAGTCACTCAATCAAGAATTAGGTTAATTTGAAATGGTTGCTATACATATTGTAACTGCTGTAAAAACTCTGGTGTTTGTTATACCGTACTCTGTACCACGTACCTACAATGTGATGATGAGCTATGAAAGGTCAATGATAGGTCAATGTTATCAGGTCAATATGGTTGATCACATGAAGTCACAATCCCAATAGATGCGCTTTTTTTTCTTTAAAGTTAATTAGCAGGTGTTGTTGCCCCTCACCAAAGGAATATTAGTGAAGGACAATAACAAGCTTCATGCCTTGGGAAAAGTCTTATATCAGTGCCTAACAATTTAGAATATATTTATAAGTCTGTGTATTGATATTAGTGTTGTTCGTTGTAATACAAGCATTGTTTAGTCTTGTGCTATGCTTTGCATGTTTATAGTAATACAAAAAATAAAAAAGAAGTCATTGTAACCTACAAGAGGAGAGAGAAATATTGATCTTTTTCTTGTCAAATTTATGTGATCACTGAGGATTGACATGACAAACAAATGATATGGTAAACTGTAGTAATCAATACCTGTGCCAGTCATTAGTATCTGTCTGTAACATAGAGTTGTCTAATCTGCCGTTTTTACCTGGTCCGGGTGTGATCAACAAAATACTTGACCCTAACAAAAGAGGCCCGTTGCCTTTGATTAGAATATTAAATGTGCACAATCATTTTGAGCACAGTGTCTTGACAGGAGTTGTTTCCATACAAAGAGTCTTTAAAAGGATGATGAGAGATGAAAACCAGTATTGTCATCTTTAATTTACTTTAATCAGTCAGACACCAATTAGCCTAATCCAAGCTATTATTGGAAGTTAAGCGTGTACTTAGATTAGTTGCTATTGTACCCTGTTTAGAAATACTGTCTGTAAAAGCTTTTTACAGACTCCTGGCTTCGTGAAGAGAGCGTGTGTGTGTGTATGTGTGGTGTGAAGTGTTTATCAAGGGGCATTAGCGGTCCTTGTCACAGTTTGTACAACAGCGAGAGCATAGGACAGTGAGTCTTTGCTTGCTCAACATAAAACAAAGTACTGTGAGAGAATGCACTTTAGTACACATCTACCAATTCACAACATTTACTATGTTCTTGCCACTGTTAGTACTATATAGTATGGTATGTATTTTTTGCTCATTGGGAATGTTAAAGGCCTAAAGCTATAACTTACATAATCGATTATACTATTTATGTCAACTTTGGCATCTCAGCCTGGGAGTCATATTCAAGCTCTGGGAGCCATTTTGATTGAGAAAAGTTGATTCTTAGCAACTAAAGGTCAAGCTGAAGCAGCTGGGCAAATTAGATCTCTTCTCCCATGCAGTGACATATATTAGAGAAATATACCCATCACCTGTGGGATTTCCAAAAGGCTAATCAATAGAATATAATGTCAACAAAGTTCTGCAGAAATACTGCTACCCAGCCTTCTGAGCAGCAAATGCAATTACAAGAGCAATTTACTGTTATCTGACAAACATATTGGTGGCGTGTAACCAGAGGTCAAATGTAGCAAATGTTGTGCAGATCACAGTTTGACTTCAGGGCGAAAACAATTATGCTAACACCCAGCAAGAGATAATTACATTAATCATAACAAAATTTACTTGAATTAGAAACACTGATGCTGCGTTGTTCTCAAAGAGAAAGTTTTTTACATCCCTGTTTCCCCCAATGTATAATAATGAGGTAATTGATTCAATTTGCCCACTGTCTGATGAAAAAAATGTTTGACAAATGGCACACAAGGGTTACAAAGAAGTAAGCAACTTTCATACATGATAATTAGTTCATGGTTAGTAGTTTGAAGGCAATATATCTGTTGTGTGTAAATTAAGCAATCTGTCTGTCTTGTGTTTATTTACCAATCAAGAACTTGTTAACAGGTATTAATCATATCATTGGTTGTTGTTCTGACTTTTTACTGTTTGGAAATTAGAGTGTCCTGCAGTATTTATCGTCCTTTGAATTTTATATGCAAACATTATAGATAAACAATTTTAACAGGAGTAGTGACATTTTGCCATGTTATCGTACCGAATACTCAGTATGTTTTCTTGTTCAAGGAAGGAGGGCTTATATCAAAGGAATTATGGTAGTTGTTCGGTATTATTTTTATTGTTTTGTATTATTTTATAAAGTATACATACTTTTATCATGAAGGAATTATTGCTCCATGCTTGTATCAGAGTTCAATCCCGTCTGCTTTTACTAAAATTATTAAGTGGATATTTTCCCTCAGTGACATATACAGCAAATAAAATTTAATTGAATCACATTTAAATGCATATATCGACTGTAATTATTTTCTCAAGGCTAAAGCTCTGGTTAATTACAATTTTATTATTCTTTAATTAGCTTATAGTGGTTATTATTATATATTATTATAATATCATCATTCTTAATAGGAAAAATACCAGCATTATTTGTAGGACTATATTAAGTGTATTACTTAATAAACATGAAAATATCCATATAAATTAATTTGAGATAGAAAGTTAATCCTAGTCTCCGAACACAAGTTTTATCTATTATTACATTCCTAAATGCACTGTTTTGATTGAAAATCGAAACAGTATATTTGGCTTTTAAAAATTGCATAGCCTTTTATAAGATTTTTTTATTTATTGTATTATCATTCTGCCCTTCTCTAATTGATTTCTGTTGTTGAAATTGTAATTCCCGCTAGAATTAAATAGTAATAATATGATTGAAATAATGTACTGTACCTGGCTGAGATTAGAATTCAAACTAGAAGGATTTTGGGTTTATTTACTGAAATAACAAATTAGCTGGCATGTATTAGTGTCCATTTAAGATGAATATTTTAACTTTATGGATAACAAATACTGTAATAATAAAATCCTTTTCATTTTCAACAGTGCCACCAAGCCTATTGCTCAGAGCGTAGCTCATCTGCCACGGTCCACGCCGACTCTTCCGTACTCGGCACCGTCGCAGACACCCACGTTCTCGCACTCGTCGACAATACCACCGAGCCGTTCAGTGCCGCATAATATGTACACACCCTCACTGCCGCCTCCACCGCCGTTGACTTCGCCAACAACCCACAACCAGAGTCCTTTTGCTGCTGCACCTGATACAAGCTATAATTATTCTAGTAAGTTTCATTTTTCAATCTGCACAAAAATAATATTAACCATTTTACATTACTTTTTTTAAATCTTGATATTTAAGCTGTCAGACTCTGTATTTAGATGTAATTGTTATTACAATAACAGCAGGATGTCAACCATAAATATATTTGTATAATTATATTAGTTTTAGTGATTCTTTTATACCTTGTATTCTGAAAATTTCATTTTCAGTGATGCTTATTAATTGAGTAATGATTTTCACACCTATTGATTTTGCCATATTGTTTGTAATGTAGATTTCATGCTGTTTAATTTAATTATCTGCATTGCATCACTGTGCAATCAACAAACAGATTGAAATTCACTATGTAAATTGAGGGTTATATCCACATTTGTTCTGCAAAGTGAGCGTTATTGCTAGTAATCATTTAAGTGAAATTACAAATCTGCGGGCATTGGCATTGTGTTTGTTTCTACACTATTTGATTATAATTATTATGGTTCTCAAAATTATTCCATGCTTGTAGCCTTGTTGTGCTGGTACATTAATTCATGCATAATATTTCCTGTGATTTTCTGATTGCGTTACCATTTCTAGCACAAAAGAAATGTATAACTAGACTTTACTGTGTCTGTTTGAACGACAGAACATAGGGCTTTTCCCTATTGCTTTAATGAGAAATGAAGTTGAAATTGCAACAAAAAGAAAAGTCCTTAAAAGGTATAAAGTAAAAAAATTGCACGGAAAGCCAATATAATTTTAATAAAGTGGAAAAAAATTAAGTGGGACAAAAAAAACCAACCAAAACTGCAACATTATTAGTGAGACTTGAACTATGGCTGCAATGGTAATAGCGAGGTACATCATGACCCATAACCATTGCGCGCTATATGGGCCGACCTTGCATATGAAAGTGCATTTTCAGTTCATAGCGATTCAATGACTGAAAACAAATATTGTTCATGCATATCATGGTAGGTTTGAGTTTAACATAGCTGTAACTGTAAGCGTTTTAGAAAATGCAAATTGCGTTTAAATAATTTAATAAACAAAAAAATCTTTAAATGTTCCTCATATCCACACTCTACTGCGGATCGTCACCAAAATTGGATCATTTCTTCATTTCACCATAAAAAAAAACTATTCTGCAAAGTGTCATTTTTATCCATCTGTAACTGGGACGTAAGCAATTTAAATAACCCTTAAATTTATACCCTAACCTTGATCGTCCCCTACACATAATATTATCTTCCTTGTAACTTGGGTTAAACTTTCCCGAAAGTTTTATTCGGATTAGTTGACCTGTTTTCGAAAAAATGTGGTCTGGGACGTTTTCCTTTAAATGATCCACACCTTACTGCAGATCGTCACAAAAATTTAGTCATTTTTTTACAAGACCTCCAAAGTATTATAAAATGTTTCATTTAGACCCATTTGTTTTTTTTAAAGAGATATTTAAGTCTGGGTCCTCAAAAAATGGAAAAGACCCTCAAATTTACACCCTTCACTGGATTATCACTAACACATCACATCATCACATCATCTGACTGGTTTTTGAAATATCCGGTGTAGACTGTTTGACCTTAAATCACTTTTAATTGGTCCTCACACGCACACCTTGATATATGGCCTATGCTTATATTTGTGTAGGGGGTAAGGGAAGATTACATACAATATTCTATTAAAATACATAAGATAAATTGCAAGTCAAAAAAATATTCTGCAAACTGAGTCCACTTGATTTTCTAACATTTAAAATTTACATACAGATTTGTAAACAGCTGTTTTTTGTCGATATTTTTCCAAATGACTCCAAGATATTCTAATGAAATACAACAATGTTATGTTTGTTATTGCATTTTAAGAGTGCTATACTCAATCTGTTTTTATCATTTGCCCTGCTGTAATATTGACACAATCAATATTGTTACTGACTGTTACCATCTCTTTGGCTTTTCAATCATACTCATAATAAATTATGCATATCTGAAATAACTAAGCTTATATTATCATTACTCCAAAAAATGTTTGCAATTATATCATCTTATTCTATAGACCTACTATACATTTGCAGAGAAAATAGTCTTTGTCTCTCTGTCCTTCTTTCTTCCTCCTGAATAGAAGTTGAGATTGAAAATCTTTAGTACTGTTTTTTTTTTTTTCATTCTAACAAAGAATACTAACATTGAATGCTCATAAGGAGAATATAGGCCTACTATAAAACAAAAACAAACAAAAAAATTATAAAACCACAAATAATATCAATTAACTTGTGAATTAGGCCCATTTTAAGATTTTTTTACACTGGCAAAATGTCATGAGCTACTGTATTATGCTGTTTTATATTTGTGTGGGGGGTAAGGGAAGATTACATACAATATTCTATTAAAATACATAAGATAAATTGCAAGTCAAAAAAATATTCTGCAAACTGAGTCCACTTGATTTTCTAACATTTAAAATTTACATACAGATTTGTAAACAGCTGTTTTTTGTCGATATTTTTCCAAATGACTCCCAGACATTCTAATGAAATACAACAATGTTATGTTTGTTATTGCATTTTAAGAGTGCTATACTCAATCTGTTTTTATCATTTGCCCTGCTGTAATATTGACACAATCAATATTGTTACTGACTGTTACCATCTCTTTGGCTTTTCAATCATACTCATAATAAATTATGCATATCTGAAATAACTAAGCTTATATTATCATTACTCCAAAAAATGTTTGCAATTATATCATCTTATTCTATAGACCTACTATACATTTGCAGAGAAAATAGTCTTTGTCTCTCTGTCCTTCTTTCTTCCTCCTGAATAGAAGTTGAGATTGAAAATCTTTAGTACTGTTTTTTTTTTTTATTCATTCTAACAAAGAATACTAACATTGAATGCTAATAAGGAGAATGTATTAACAAATGTTAGTGATGGTGGTGATGGTATCAATGATGATAGTGAAACTGATTTTGTTAATATAAAGCAGATTAATCTAATGTGGATGTGAATTAATGATGATATAATAATTATTGTTATCTGGATTTGTTTGGACTTTAAGTAAACAAACTGCAGTACCATATGGAAAATTGGCATTTGTATTTTCAAATGAGATTCATCATAGCACTCAAATATGTCTCATGACGTTATTAAGACATTTAACATATTTGAGTGGGCTTTTTTTTCTAACTATTGATATGATCTACTTGACTAATTTGGGTTAGTGTAATACTATGCTACTATAATGGTGTTGCTATTATACTCAAATTACATTATTGGTTCCTATGCATTTTATGAAATATGATCTATTTCAATAGGATCATATGCTTTTGTGTGGTGTGTATTATGCATGTAAGTTGATGAGCAAGACTAAACCAGCTATTTTTTTCATGCACAAATATCATTCATTTAATAATATATGTAGGTATTTTGCATCATTTAGATTGATGATAGTTATATCTGCGCTACCCTAAAATATGGTTACCAGTAAATAAGAAAACTAATTAGTTTTTATATATCAAGGCGAGGTACTAACGACTAGAACCTATGTCCAATACGGTCAGTACGGTTGAAGGAGAGTTCCCTTTTGCTTCAAAGTAACTGAAGATATTTTAGTTCCAAATAGGCCCATTTAAATAATTATATCAGCGCAATAACACCTTGTTGACATCCAGCAATGATTTGCTATTAAAAGCTTAAATGTGTAATGTTTTGATTCACATCTTTGGGAAGGAGTTGGAATGACCAATTTAATTATTCCGGAAGGAAATTTATGACATGCACTAGATTATAATCATTTTCAGACACAATAATATGTGCCACTTTTATTTCATCACTTGTGTATTTGTGTATGGAAACCATACTCCACATGTGTTTTACTAATCCTTCATTAACTTTACTTATTTTGTTGCATGTTTGTCATCATAACTAGGGAGGTGAATGCATGGGTCTTAATCCCAGGCTGTTTTCACTTGTAACTATGAGCTAGCACAGGGCTTGCACTAGTCTCATGTGAAATTAAAATGTTAGGGTAAACGAAGAACTGTCATGACATCCTTGATAACAATCTTCATCTGATAACGAACCTTGACCCTACTTAGGGCATGCTGGGTACATGCAAGTGTCTGACGAGTGTTTGTGAAAGTCTTGGGGAGACTCCGACGTAGTTAATTAATCAAAAACATGGAAAGCAAATTCTCAACAGCTGTTTCCAGGCCGAATTGCTGGGAGAAACAACAGATATGCTGAGTGGATCCGTAGGCCCACACTGTATGTTTCACAGCTCAGCTGTCGACTCACAGGCTTGTCGAAACAGGCTCACACATTTGCTTATTTCGACCGGGAAGGACAGGCAACTACTATCGTAAGCCTAGGAGTTGCTGTGTTTATGGATTTAATACATTTGAACGTGCTAGGCAACGAGCATGAAAAGCGATCCTCTGTTGAATGGTTGACTTCATTCTGTTTTTTCTTTCCCAACTTCTCTTTTATTCAGAAGGTCAAATCACACCGCTGGAACTCCATAACAGGAACTTAAACAACACAAAAGGTGGATATGGGTTGGTTCTACTGCCCGCTTTTTGCTTTTATTATTATTAAGTTTTAATTAAGATTAAGTTAACGACTGAGCCTGTTTTTTAAGGTCCATGTTTGTTATGTATAATTAAGGTGCTCTGAGCATTTTGTAACCATAAGCAAAGTTTTTATTATAATTTTGTTGTTTGAAATATCTTGTTGCTGATAATGTTGAGTGGCTATTGCTCCTGTTGTTAAAACTTCATTGAAACTGCTGCTCATGTTGATAACTGTACCGATAGTTATGTTGATGATGATGATGATGGTGATAATGATTTTATGACGTTGTTTTAATAGTGATATTGTGATATTACTTTTTGTCATTATTGCTAAAATAAACATTGCTTATAATGCATCTGTATTGAAATTACATCAATTTGCTGATGGTGCGATGATAGTGGGTAATTTTAATTGCTTTTAGCTTCCATTCTGTACTGCAAAATCAATAGCTTAATTTATTCAAAATCTAATTTACATATCTAAAAATATGCATTGGTGCTTCTCATTTATGTAGACATTTCATATCAGCTATTGTTTACATGCTTATTAATTTCATTATTAAATTACTCCAGTTAAACGTAATGATTACAGAATATGTTACCTCCAGTTTAGTATATAAAGCGTTATCAAAAAAGTTAAAAATTTACTTTAATCCTTAAAAGTGTCTTAGTATTTGGTTTATCAACATTTTTAAAAAATGATTATTTGTTAAAAAGCATAGAGGTCTTCAATATTTATATTCAATATTCTAATTTTATTTCTTCCACAGGTCAGCAACATATTTTACGGAAAGAGTTGGACAAACGATTTCTTGCTGCTCATGACAGAAATATGTCAGTTGGCCCTCCGCCATACATGAGAACGGAGACACACATGCACCAACATAATCATATGCATCAACATATGCATAGCCATTCCTTCCTACCCACCCCGGTAGGCAGCGCTCTTGTGCCCCCTCAGCCACCGCCACACATGGTAAGTTGTGTCAGGTTTACGGTTGTTTTTGGGAGGGGTTTTTAAGTCTCAAACTTTTTAAATGGCCTCATTTGAATGGCTTTTGTAGTATGTATAGAATGATTGTGTACCTGAGAGCGGAAGTACAAACACAGGGTACAGCACCACCTGGTTTCCATAACCTTCCTATATAACTTCTGTAGCTAGCCTAGGACTCAACAAGCCTAATCCGGGGAAAACTGCATATAAAGTTTACGTGTAATTCCAGTATTCTCATTTATATAACAAAAATTATCGGTATTCGTTCATGAATGATTCAGCTGCGGCTGATATCAATTATAATCATCTCCAACATGGTCCAGGCTTACATCATAACAATAATCTTCTTCATGTGTTGAATGTTTCTGTTTAGTTTTTTTGTTAGAAGAAAACAAATTTTCCGGATGGATTTGTGAAAACTGATCATTATTGGTTATCATATGAATATATCATTTACTACAGATATGATTGTATTTCTATCATTTTCATTGTAAGTGTAAACAGACCTTAAGTTATAACATCAGCAGCAGATGTTTTACGTGAGCACAGAAATAAGATACTACATTTTTTCATCTCCCTGGAGTTTAAAACGCGTTCCTCTGTCATTCAGCAAAGCGTTGAGTGTTTTTATGACTTGAAAACTACTACTCAACATGATCGTCCATTGGAAGTTAGTCCTTGAGGTCATTGTCATCAAGATGTGATATTGTCACATGTTACCATGTAACAATCCTTTGTAAACAACGCACTTATAGATGTTGCATCATCTTAAATCATCCTTCCGTATTGATTGACGATGCAGAGATTTTGTGTCGGACATGGAGTAGCTGGCCGGTCGAGGTTGTTACAGTCTCTTCCAGAAGCCTAAAACGTGTGGTCAGCATGCACAGCAAATAAGTCGGGATTACCTCGCACATGTGCATGTGACTTTATCGTGTCATGTGTCGCATCTCCAAAGATCTAATGGATAACGGTTCATTGCCTAGTTTACCCTCTAAGCACATTCATTTTCATCATACTGCTTGCCAAATGTTCCTGTTATTGATATAAAATCGAAAATACATTAGACGATGTATTGAAAAGATGCGGTACTTACGTGCCGTAGCATGTATCCATGCGTTCATCATGGAATTGCTCTAAGCTGTCGGATTATGTCGTTTAAGATCTTTCTCATCAACTTTAGAATATAGGACATAATTTAATATCTGTTAAGTTAGATGTTCAGCTGCTTGTCATCTGTCAGTAAACTCAACTCTGTCTAATGATCTTTTTTATTAATTAGTGTTCATGTATGGCATTCATTAATGTCTTTTTTAATTATTGCAGTATGTCTTTTTCAACTTTGCAGATCCAGATATTTAATAACTAATAACTAAAAATCATTAGTGACAATTACACCGGAAATTATTCATTTAGCATTATTATTATTATTGTCTTTAATTTAGATAGATTTTTTTTTTGTATTTAACAGCTCGGTGTTGGCTTTCCTCCAAACCTGCCAGCTATTCCCCCACCTACATCACTACCAAACACAATAGGCATGCCTCCGAGTTCGGCATTCCAGCCTAAGGTATGCATCTTAAAATTATTTTCATTATTATTTTACTTTGATCCTGGCTCATGTTCAAGCTTATATCTGTTGGATTTTTATCTTTGCCTTTTTTTCTTTTGACTCATTCTGGCTTCCTTTAAGTAGTTTTACTTAAACTTTTAAGTAGGTGTTAACTAAATTAATAAAGAAATAAATTAGTTATAAAGACTTGTCCACCTAAGTGAAATTGATACAAATGCCAGACTAGACGTGTTTGATCACAGACTACCTGTAAATTTTTAAAGGGCAAACTAATTTATTTATATCTGTCTACTTAAATCTTTCTTTATATATGTATTTTTAGCATATATTTAATGCCTTTTTGGATTAATTGATTTATGAGCTAGAGTTACTTAAGTTTAAATTTCTGAGTTCGTAAAGGTGACGTTCTTTGGCTGATGAAAATGATTTGTGACAAAATATGAGTACAGTAACCCTTTATTCGAAGATCTTATATTAATAAATATAGCACACTTGATCATAATTATTGTACCATTACAAAATATGAGCATAGTTTCTAGTGTGCCCTCTACAAAATATTAATTCCAAAGATCTTGGAATACTTACATGCAGTGGTGCCTCCAGAAATTTGCCGATAAGGGGACTGAACCAAGGGGCCGACTAGAGCCTCAGTCAGGGTCCTGTTAGTGCAGGGATTTCCCCTGACCCCCTACTTGTTGCTATAAATTGCTATAAATATTCCGACGTATGTCAGTAAATCGTCAAGAAAACAAAGAAATGTGAACGCACATAAATACACCCCAGTTCAGTGTCGCACACAAAATTACAAACATAGTTTCCTGCCCAAAACAATAGATAATTGGAATAACCTTCCATCTGAGGTCGTCCAGGCTAATGAAGTATCAACTTTCAGATCAGCTCTAGATAGGTATTATCAAAATTAAAGCAAGTTAAAAATAAAATTTTCTCAACTAATATGAAATACTCTTTAATAAACTTGAGCACACGTTACGCACAAGCAGCAAAACACATTGGACGAAAGTGCTGAAGTTACCAGCGATGTCCAATTAGCGATTCTGAGATTGTGCCATCTCTTCTTTTGTAAACCCATGATAAATCATTATCTTTCTTGAGGACTGCACGTTGCATAGATAGTCTATTCAGTATATTCGTCCAAGAGTTGAAGGCAGGATTAGAAGAAAACATCCAGCACAAACATTACAGAAATTCAAAAAAACAGAAAATTCTAGCCTCTTGAATTTCTAATTTTTAATTGTTTTTCTTTTTACTTGCTACAGAAGCAAGGGAAGTGGTGTGCAGCCCACGTTACTGTTGCCTGGCTGATCTATCACCAACAACAGAAGGTATGGCTTACCATACTGTCTATATGTAAAATCTGTCTGTATATAAGATCAAGACTTAACCGATGCTAACCGGAGTACATTAACACAGATCTCCGGTTGGCGGTGATGGTGTAACCCCATACTTCGGTTTGGGTGCTAGCTTGGTGTTTTTTTTTGTTTTTTTTTCCACCGGCTTTTTTCTTTGTGTTCTTGACTTCATTATTGTCTAGCGCATAGAAACCTCGTTTATTTGCGCTATATAAATCCATCTATTATTATTATTATTATTATTATGTGACATACTTCCATCCAAACTTAATAATATGCAACATCAGGGATTGGCCACACGTTTTGCTTCGTAGTACCTGATTTGTATTATTGTCATTATCACAATCATTATTATTGTGATTATCATTTGTATATAAATTTGTTATTATTTAATAACTATTCTAATAATTATTATTTTACTATCATAATCACTATTACTATAATCATCATTTTCAGTGTCATTATTATCTTATTTACTGCTGTTTTTATTTTTTATTTTTTTGTTGTTATATTTAATGATTTACTGTATTTTATTATTGTTGCTGTAATAAATATTCCAACATATTTTTTAAGGTACTACTGAATTTTAATATAAGCTTATATATTTAGATTTAACTTGTTTTGTTTATTAACACATTTTAATTAAGTTTAGGCTTTATTATTTAGGTTTTCACATGTCTAATTGTACTATACATCCATATAGTCTTTAGGTTTTTTTTTTTTAATATGTTCACAACTTATTGATTGTACTTTTCTTTCAATCTATGTAAGGCACTACAAAATATGTATGTGGAATTGAATGATTGATGAAAAATACAAATTAACATTTTTTTTTCTTGTTTTGTAATCTTAGAAAGTGGAGGCCCAGAAGGATCAACTGAAACCTGATATATTTTCCCGTCCAGCACCTCAACTGATGCCTCCCCATCGACCTGCCGACCACTCCGGCCCACCAGGTCTTTTTCCACCAGGTAATGGTACGTTGCAAGTTATAATAATTATTTTTTGCATGGTACAGTACCAATATGCAGTGGTACCATATATGCCATTGGAACAATGCTTATTGGTAGCATGCAATGGTACTACTGATATAAAAAACTGTGGTGGTACCATGAAGAACCGTTGGTATAATCTGTAATCTTACCATTTACAATGAAAAATGGTACAGTAACATTGATAACTAATTAATGTACCACTGTAACCATTGGTAATGCAGTACAACTTATAATATATACAGTACCACTGGTAACATTATAATGTACCACTGGTAACCATTGGGTGTGCAATGCAACTTATAATATGTACAGTACCACTGGTAACCATTGGGAGTGCATTGCACCTTACAATATGTACAGTACCACTAGTAACAGAATAATGTACTGCTGATAACCATTGGGAATGCGGTGCAACTTATAATAACTACAGTACCACTAGTAACAAAATAATGTACCACTTGTAACCGTTGGGTATGCAGTACAGCTTGAAATAATACGTACAGTACCATTGGTAACCAGGTAAACTCATGACCTTCAGTTACTTGTACCACTAGAAACTTAAATAGCACATACTGAGCTATTAATGAACTATATGATGAGATTTGCACTTTAAAATACTCTGTTTTCGATAGAGGATATTGTTTACTGTATGCTACCTTTTACTACATCTGAGTTGTCACTAATTATTGTTTTTTGTTATATTTTTTGTAGGTGGTCCGTCTGGCCCTCACTCTGCTCTTGGTGGCCCTCATCCGAGTGGCTTCATTGCACAAAGTGCTGGACAACTGGGGATGCCTCCCTTCCCAAGACCTCAGGGCTACGGCCCCATCGGTACCCCTGTCCTACCTAGAAATGGCTTAGGTAAGAGAGGTAAACAACTTAAAACTTATTTTATTCCTTCAGAATTGTAGGGCAAAAAATAATAAATGTTTAAAGAGATGGTACATACAATCACTTTTGGAGCTAAAAAGAACTATTTGTGCTGTTGTGAAGTATTAAATAGACTATATAGAACTATACATTCCTTCAAACAACATTAACATCAAGTTTGTTTGAAAGAATCTGAACTGATTGTACAGAACCCTCATTTTCTTCAGTGCATACCAGAGAAGTCATTAAAATATTTAAGCCTGACTATGTGCCTCAATAATGTCATCAGGCTAAGCCCTTTACCATCAAAATATTTAGGGATTACAGATAATTTCTTTTGAGATATCTAATTAAAATGTTGTGATAATTATTGATGATGGTAGAAAATTACATTGTTTCTGTTTTTTTTTGTTTTTTTTTATTTCCATATCCAGGCAATAGTATTACAGGGTCTATGTTCAATGGTCGAGATATGCTAGGCCTGCATGGTCTCAATAGTAATCACTTGCCATACAACCGGTTGCATCGAACACCACCTGGATTTCCTACCCCTCCTCCTCCAGCTGGATGGCCGAAGCCGGAATCTGATAGGCCTAAAGATGCATTAGCCAGAATTGAGATGGAGAGGGAACGCAAGGAGGAGGAAGCTCGTAAGGAACGGGAGAGGGAACGAATCAAAGATAGTATAGACCATGAAAAGGAGAGAGAAAGGTTTGATATTTTGTATTTCCTTTAACCATTGTTTAGAATACATACACCTACCAACTCCTGCCCGCCGCTAAAGTACACACAACTACCCCTGTTCCACTGCAAAGATACACACACAAGCACTTACCCTGCCCCACTTGTAAAACGCACATAGAAACACCTACCAACACCACCAACACCAGCCCCATGCAGAGATACACATGCTCTTGCACCAGCAAACAAAATTTTATTTGGATCTTCGGCTAATACCATTATCAATTTTGTTTTTCGTCAGCTTTCCCGTTGTAAAGAATACTGCTGATTCATTATAATTAATTTTTTTAATTTTAAGATCTTACTGATTTTTTTTTCCAGGCTGGTGGATAGGCCAGGCCAATCCTCTACAAGTCCAGATCGATGGACAAATGACCGAAAGAAGGAGGAAGAAAAGGATCGTCATATGGATGAGAGGCGAGAGAAAAACAGTGAAAGGGATGGAGAACATTCTAAAGACATTATTCCCAAACTGAATGATCATAGGACTCGTGAGGGGTCTAGATCCCCCGCCACACACCATATGCATAGGCGTGATATAAAAGAAAGCGCTTTTGATAGCGTTGGACATATTTTACCTCCAAATAAGGAGGAACGAAGGGATTACGAAACTGCAAAAGAGACGCTACACAGAGAAACAATGCACTCTGGAATTAGTCCAGTAGTAGGATCCATGTTTGAGAGACGAAACTTAGGTTTATTCCCTCCCAGTTACGCCATTGAACGACCTCCACCAGGTATGCCCATGATACCTTGGGATGCCAGGGATAATTTTTTTCGTAGACAAGAGAGCTTTCAAAGAGAACACGCATTCCGACAAGAATATGAGCGGGACCGTATGATACGAAGTGCAGCAGCGGCAGCCGCTGCAACCGGTCAGCCCATGGGACCAATAATTGAGCAGGAAAGATTTAGAGATCGTGAACCCCACGATTTCACCAGAGACAATCCACTAGCTGTTGATTCTTATCGTAGGATAGAACAAGAAAGATTGCACGTTCACCAGCGATTGTTAGAGGAACGTGTTTTACGAGAGGAAGTTGAAAGGAACCGAATGCTGCAGGTCGCTCATGAGCATGGACAAATGATAATCCCGTCGCATCCAGCTCTGCCGCCTTCATTGCATAATAGTTTACCATATTCCAGGTCTAGTAGTTTTTTCCAAAATTCTATCATGTTGAAAGCTTCGCAGCCTCCACCGCTTGTTCCCACCGCAAGTATCAATAGTACATTCGGGTCAAGCCAGCGTAGCCGAGGTCCATCTCCCAGTACTTTACAACCAAATGGTCGCAATAACTCACCAATGGATAGCCTAGTCTCCAAAGAAAAAGCGCTTTCCGAAAAGGATGCACACAGTCGATAGAAGCAGAACAAACAATCGGTGTTTTTCAAACCAGGTCAGACTGGAATGAACAGGATTGAACTGGAGTGCATTAGGATATCAAACATCTTTGACCAATGCACAATGTCCTGCATAAGTAGAAGCAGTAAGCATCTGTGAAAAATAACCGTAGGATGTGCATGTCGGCTGTTCTTATCATCTGTGTTGTACTCCTATGTTCGCTAGAAGAAAAACAGAAATGTTTGAAAACGGATCTACAGTATGTTATTAAACTAGCAACATGTCTACGCATTAAAAAACAGGTTTTTTTTGGCATCCAGCATTAGTTCTGCTTGTGAATATGTAAGAAATATTTATGTTGGCTCTGTATGGTTTTTTCCTGCCAGGGGAATTAGCGTGGGTAACTCATGTGCACCTACACAGTAGGAGACCGACGCCATTTGCTTGCTTTATAAGTTGCAAGGAAAATAATGCTAGGATTTGCTAGTTTTGTGGACAACTGTAAGGTTTTGATAACAAGTGCAATTTTAAGATATGTGAGTTGTGTTTGTTTTGTTTTTTTTCTTCATCGATTGGTTTGTAGGATGATATGAATGGGAGCTGTGCTTAAAAGCCACAAAATACATTGTTACATATCTTGTTTTTTATTGGAAATGAATGTAAATCCTACCTTTAAAATGCTATACACTGTCAGATCCTTTTTCGAGAAGAGCACAGACCTTTTCTGTGAGAATTGTCCAGGATCCCTTCCATGGGATTCATGTATCCCCTTTCCCTATCACTCTAATTTCTGAGTCACAGTATTTTATTGAAGTTCATTCCACTTATTGTTGTACTCTATTCTAATAAATCAGATCCCACCATAACCCATTATAAAATGTTTAACTAATTTTATTTCTAATTTTATACAGTAGTAGTATTTCTTAATGACCACACGCATTGATAATGTCACCCTAACTTTCCATCAGTTGCTACGCATGAAGTGATGATGTCACCGCTTGTAAAGCAAAGTCATAAATTATGTTACAGTTAAAATAAAATCACAAATGAGACCATTACTTCTAATTAGTGCTATGCATTATAGCCATATATATATTAAGAATAATATAAATTGAATTATTGTGACAGAACAATTACCTTCCAGCATTGTACTTACTCCAGTTACCCGTGAAGATAAATTTGTTGGCATAATTCAAGCCTTACACCAACCATATTTTGAGATTTTCTGCTTTTTTAGTTTTGATATCTGAAATTTTAATTGAAATAGGATTTTTTTTTTTTAAATATAAAGTCCACTTCTGTTTGAATTGTTCAATCATGAAAAAAGCTGCAATTTTGTTTTATGTCTGAATCATGCAAAATTACATAATTTATGTCTCCCCATAATAACAAACCCACAACCTTTAAAGCAGACTCATCATGCTTTTACCTCCTTATTTGGGCTTTTTGTGCAAATTGCCACGATAGAAAGAATGAATAAAATCATAGATTATGTAGAAAATATTTTTCACAATACATTCTTCCTTTGCTTTATCTGAGTAGTAAGTTCCATTTTTAATTGGTTTCTGATAAACTAAACAAGTTGACACAACAGCTGTCTTTTATGTAATTCTTTCATTTACTAGATTATTACCCATCATGCAGTTGACAGGCTATGTTAGCAGACGACGAGGTTGTGAATCATGAAGTTTTATCATGATTATCTTTTGGTTGCTTAGCAATGTATTATTTTGTTGTTGTAAATCATTGTTTCTTGTATATGGGTTCAATTTATCATGTACTGTACATATTTTTGCACATTTCTAATGCTTATCTATAAAACTAAGGGATGTTTATTGTGTATATTTTGGTACAATTATTGTCTGTATGTTTCCTAAATTGATTGTAACACCAGCCAAGATCATTTCTTTTATATGATTAATTATATACCTGTCTTTTTGTTGTTTTTTTTTTTAACAGATACTACTTTACAGGTAACTAATAATATCTGTGTAAATGAATACTGTCATATTGTGGAGATATTCATTAATTAGATATCTTGATAAACAAAAGTCTACTTGGTTGCATACTAATTATTATTCATAGATATAAATATGCATATAAAAACTACAATACAAATTCCATATTTTAGAACCTGGAAATTTTAAGAAGCTATGTCATTTATTTGTTGGAAATGTGATAGATATTTAATGGTGCTACACATATTTGGTGATATTATTTTGTTGCAAATGGATTTTTAGTTCCATAGCCTATTAGTAGGTGAAGCCATTACTTGTTGTCAACTCAGTTTTTGTCAGCATTTGCTAACAAAGCAATCATTGGGAAATGTATAATTTTAATCAGAATAATGCGAGATCAGTTTGCAACTTATGTACAGGTATATCAAAGTCAAACAACAGTCAATCATGGTGTTAAGAAACTGAAAAGGTGCACCTCTATATTTATAAAACATTTTAATCAATGCATTGTTTGTGGCACCAATTCCAATATTAATGAGCTATGTTATATTTTTACGATCATTTTGTCAGGAAAATTCTTGTTTAATTTCATAAATCATGTTGTTAATTAGAGTAATTATGAGATGATAAATCTTAATTGGATTGTGCTAACGTGGAGCCAGTGCACAAATCCCAACTGTTTAAGGAAACTACAATCGTATAGTTATGCCTTGGAAACATAATGCATTATGGGTATCAAATATTATGTTATGGTAATTAATGTGTCATTTCAGAAATATTTTGATCAAATCATGTAATCTCTGAAAATTGGAAAAAATATAATATAATCGATTATAATCGATGATAATTTGGAAGAGGTTGCTTTTTCATATCTACATTTTTGTTCTGATACTTATAATGCATTATAATTAGCATCCATCCTTAATATTATTGAATTAAAATTATTATATATATTAAAGGATATTTTATATTTTATTACAAAAAATATTATTACTGTTGTTATTGATATTATTCAAATTTTGATATCCCTTTTAATTGTTGTTTTTATGTATTTATTTCTTTTGTTTTTAACTTTGAGTATGTGTACATGTAGTGTCCTCCTTGTAGATACCAAAGAGTATAAATACGGAAAGAGGTTAATTTCTGCAATGCAATCCTACTTTCTTATAATAACTTTGAATAAGATAAGATATATTTATTCATCCAATTTGTAACAATCAGAAAATTGCTTACCTTTGGCATAGTAAACAGTAAAAACACAAAAATACAGAGCACAGAAAAATACACAAAAAATATGTCCCAATAAAATGGGACATAAATGGTGCCCTCTATACAGTTTATCGTTTGAAAATTTTATTTTCAGTCGATAGGATTTGTGCATATATTCCATACAATATCAACAGCCTGCAACCTCTTTCCTTATCTATACTCTTTATAGCCAATCTATGAAGAGACATTTAATATTGCAAGATCTGTAAATTTATAATTAAATGTACAATTTTATTGAAAAATAGTTTGTAGAGATGAGGGTGAGTGTGTACTCAACCTTACTAGTAAGTTTATAATAAGTCCATTGGTTTGTTACCTACACAACTAAAACAAATGGACATGGTTGTAAAAGATAGTCTATGTAAAAGTATTTGAAATGTCGGTTGGAAAAAATTGAGCTGCTTTTTGTAGAAGTTTAGAGAGTAAAAAATTACAATTGTCAACTCATATAAGTTTGATTCTACTTGCTATTTGGACAATACATCATCCAAGATGAGAAGTCTTGTTTATATTTTGTTTGTGTTTGTATTTCACACAGGGGTGCAGATCTGTTTTGAAAGGTGGGGGACAGTGTTGGAATTTTTGTTAGGAAATGTTACCTATAGATGAATGAAAATTATACTCTATATAGCAAAATTCATCATTATCGTCATCACATCACCATTATAGTAAAAATGAAAATCAGATTTACAAAATTTTACAAGATTTGTAAATAATAATTTTGATTTAATGGCATAAAACTGCTGCAGAATGCTCTTCCTTTAATATCTGGTTCATTTATGCAGTTCATTTGAACAATTTTTAGGCATCTTCTTGACTTACTTATTTACTTACATGGTGGTGTACCAACAACCCCCTTCAAAGTATGCGAGAGTACCTGTTCCCCCATGATGTGCGTCAATGATTTCACACTTGGCAATAAAGATACTATAAATTATTCAATTCAGTTTTGCATCAGTCTACCATTAAAGACCATTATCTGCTAACAAACATTACAGTACATTGCAATACAAATTATAATAAATTATTTTACAAATTTACAAGATAGGTAGGAATCACTGATCTCTACTATAATAGCTAGATTGCTCATTGGCTGGTTTTAGTGACGCTACCGACGCCATGTTGGAGGGCTTAAGTGACTTATAAGTTTAGGCAATTTTCTTTTGGCATTTTAAAAAATTATAGTTAAAAATAAGGATTCTTGCAAAACGTTTTAATAATAAATTTAAATTCAACGTAATGATTTTTCAAATCATCTAACCACTTGACGTGACTGTTTATGCAGCTTTAAAAAGCGCAGGCGAAATTATTGGCGTTGTTAGTGATCGACGTCACTATAACAACACGACTTCGCTCGCGCTTTTGTGAACTGCATAAATCACGTCAAGTCGTTAGACAATTTGAAAAAAAATTCTTACGTCAAATTAAAAATTATTATTGAAAAATATTGCAAGAAAAATATTGCAAGAATCGTTATTTTAAACAATAATTTAAACAAATGCCAAAATCTAAACAGGTACATGGCGTGGGTGGCCTCACGTTTATTTGCAAGGATTGGCCGATGAGCAATCCAGCTATTTGTAGAGATCAGTGGTAGGAATAACTGTAAATGTGAGTTAATTTTGGCCTACATGTTAAAAACTTGCTCTATAAGGGAATGAGAGATTGTGGAAGGGTCAATAGGGAGTTTGCAAGGGTAAGGGAATATGAAAGGAATGATGTTTCAAAGTGGGAGGTGCGACAAGGGATAGGAAGGAGGACGTTATTGTGGGAGTTGCGAAGAGATACTATACTGCATTGGCGACGGGAATGGTCGTGGGACTGAAGGGGATTATTTTCATTTTGGGCACTCTTTCCAAGGCTGTAGAGGGTGTAGAGCGTTCGTTGAGTTTTGAGAGTGGGAATGTTAAACTGTGATTAAATATGGTGTGATAAATAAAATTCGTAGATGAGTCTGAAAGTATTTTGGAAAAGAGGTTTTCAATCCGTTTCATTAATTTATTTGTCAATTTATGAGTTTACCATAAATGCAACATACGTATTCCATGGCAGGGAGGATATAGGGGCAAGTGATTGGCGATAAATGGAGTGTTTGAGGTATTTGAGGATGGACAATTTACGAATACAGGACTTGTAAGAGTGATGATTTGGGAGTGCCATTTTAAGTCATGAAAGATAAATTTATTCCAAGGTAGCGAAGTTTAGGATTGGGAAGAGAAAAAGGAAATGAATTGAGATTTGCCAAACCCTATAATACACTAAACAAAATATTACGGCAAACGGCAGTAGTAAAAGCTAGTGCGTTTTCATACACGACATAGAATAACAATACAATAGTATAACAATTATATAATAGTATAACATAAAATTAAACACCAATTATTTATTATTACAATTGTTCTTACACATATTCACGTCGATAGAGTGCATTATTCACCATATGAAGTCCCTAATTTGAAACGGCATGGCTAGGTGTAAATGATGAGATCAAAGCATCAAAACCTATCAAAGAGGATTGACTTCAGGATGTTTAGCTTCCAGGGATGAATACAGTTTCGAATTCCATTTATTCATTACATGTAGTAACTTTTGTAGTAGTAGTAATATTTATTTATTTATTTATTTCATTTCATCAGACCAACAGCGAATCATCGCCACTAAAATATATAAAATTTAAATACAGTATATCAAATATATAGACGAAAGAGTACAAAAATCTCACCTACTCAAATGATTAATAATAATAGAACGAAATATAGACAAACAATTGTGAAAAATGTCAATATTAGAGGTTAAAATAAGAGAATTATATTGAAGAGAAAGTCTAGAAATAAAACTACGTTTACAGACATCAACTCTACAAAAGGGGACATTAAAGGTAGGACAGGAACGAAGACTTCTAGAATTAACATGCAAACCAAACAGATGTACAAGATCACAACTAAAGTACGAGTTAACACATTTATAGAGAAAAACCATATCGTGAAATAAAAATCTATTCCTAGGACACATTAATTTACAAGGACGATTAAAACATTTTTATGTTTTTAAAACATTTAAATATGTTTGTATCTACACCTCCGCGCCATTAGCCTACTTTCCAGGCCTACATTAACTACGTAATTGTATAAATATGACACCATCGCATGCCGTCCTTACCATTGCCTCATGATGCATACCTATTACATCACCACACAGGGCCGTCGTAACCGTACCGACCGCACCGGCTTTGAATGGACCATTAAATAGGCCTATATACTTTTTGACCTATCAATTATATAAATTTATTAATAGTTGCAACTCAATAGTGTCATTCACATTGTTATATTTAAATAGATATTCACCATGTGCGTGTTTTGTGTGCACTATGCCTATGCATTTCAATCTCGTGTTATAAATTAATTTAGAACTTTTTGACAATCCTTAATTTTAGCAAAATTTGCCTGCCTCAGCCGAGCATGGGCAGGCCTATTGTATCTTGTCGCCCGCTAACTTTAAATCATTGAGGATAAGCGCTCTATAAGTTGCCAGATGCTATTTTCAGGGATGGGTTGTTTATTATCTGTTAGATAGGTTAGCGGAATGGTTCATCTTCGTTCGGATGGGAGGTTGAGCTGTTGGTTCAGTATTTTGTATTCTTTTAGTCATTTGTAAACATAACATAACTTTGTAAGGGTCGGCTAAAATGTAGTAGTAATCTGTCTACAATATAGGCCCCTGGTTCTTAATCTGCGGGGCCAAATAGTCTGGCCCNNNTCTCGCTGTCAATACACTGTATTTACCTTTCTTTGATGATTTATATATAATTTAACAGTGCTAACGGCTATCTTGTTTTATATTATATTTATATATACCTATATATTTATATATTTTTATTCATTAAAATAAAAAATGAATAATATTTTTATGAATATTTTTGAAATAACGTAAAGTAAAGACCAAAATGAAAATCCTGAGCCATATTTCTCGGGGAGGGCTTAAAGTTGGTGAGCGCATTATAAGCGCAGAAGCTACATTGATTTCCCAGACACTGTTTCTCTCTGGTCCTATTTTTGCTGTGAAGTAACAGTAAGCATTGAAAAACTCTGTAGGCCTAGGCCTATCCAATGATGACAATAGAATGTTGGTGAATGGACGTTGCTATTAATGCAAGACCGGTGTTGAAGAAGTTATCCATCATCATCTTAACCATGTTTTGTAGTATATATACACATGTGAAAGTGGCTTTTCAAAAAAAAACAAAAAAAACATAGAAGTCGACTTATTATAATGCGCATCTCTGGGACTTGATGCGGATATCTTTGACAGCCCCTGACACCGGATTTTACTGCAATTGCTAAGGCCTCCGGTTGTCATTTAACTGATATTCATTCTTTTGAAAAACATAGATAATCATTTAGTATCACTGTTTTAGCCTTATAATGTTATCATTTTGTATTGTTATGATTATGGACTGTTATTGACTGTTCCAATTAAAACATGATCTTTTATTTTTGTTGGACATGTTTAGTGATAATTTAAGCAAGCAATGGTGGTTTGTTTGTGTTGCTTATTTTACGTAGTTATTTTACGTAGTTATTAAAAATAATTATATTGCCTCAGATAGGGCACCCCCGGTATTTCTAATTTATTTATAAAAATAAAAATGTATATATTAAAAAGTGACTTAAACTACATGGTAAAAACTACCCTCAGCCGGACACTATCCCAGTATTTATGGGTGAACTTTCTATTTTCGTCCTTTGTTTATAATGTGACGTCTTCTTGACTCAAATCAGTATGAAGAAAATGCCCTTTGAGTGCACACTTTCTCAAAAAAGGTCTTTATATTCGAAGTCGGAAAACATCACCACCAGTGGAGGTGGGAGATGGGTGGTCTGGGAAAACAGGATCCTACGAAAAACTTCGTAGCAAACACTACTTTTATAGTCTCATGATGAAATTTCCTGGCAGTGGCGTAACGGCTGAGCTCTCATTGGCTAAAGCCAGGGACCCCCAGGGGCGGATCCAGATATTTTCTGCCGACGGGGGTGGGGGAAGGGGGCACAATATGACGCTCACGTCGCCACGCCCACCTCCGCCTCACCATGGTTGGTGTAAATAAGTGGTAAACAATCGAGCTCTCCTTTCACTGCTGGATCGCTACTGAACTCATGGGTTTACTCCCTTTTCTCCCTTTATCCTCTCTTGAACTTAAATGTGTCTCCCTCTTTTTATTTTCCAGCTTGACCGACGGGGGGGGGGGTTCACGGGCCCTTATGCGCCCCCCCCCCCGCTAGATCCGCGCCAGCAAATTCAAATATTTTTATAACATACTCTTACATACATACACAAACTTAGAATTCGAATGTGTAAATTCATTAAAATACGTTATAGAACGCTAAAAACGCCGAAGCGCCCCCTCCCCCACCTCCGGGGGGTCACTGCATTACTATCCGAGTGGGTGGGGAGGGACCAGTGTCGAGGGTTCGTCCCCAGTGGCTAGACCCATTCGATGGGCGCTAATAAGGGGTGAGCTCTGAACTAATAATTTGTATGTTTAGCCTGGTAGGGCACTATTGTCCTTTCTTTTCCTTTCCTTCAGATACGTGGTTGGTTGTGCACCTGTATGATAACATCCAAATTACGGTGAAAGCAAACGTGTATGTAAACTACTTTATCATAGACACGTCGTCGCAAAAAATTAAAAAAAAAAACATCTTCTAAAATATGAAATGCTGGAGTGGTGTTTCTTCTAAGTTAGGAAGATGTACATATAGGTAAGTAGAGTGTGTACCGTACTATACCATACTGTAGTTGCACAAGCCTGTATGCCTACACGGTGTTAGATTTAATTGCGGCATCCATTGTTGTTTTGTTGTTCAGGCCTACATTTTCAGACCGAAGACTGTGCTCTAATAAAGTCGGTCTGTATAAAGTCCCTTTCATTCATTTTGTGGACTACTTTATGACATAGCAAATCTTTAAATTTGGCCATAATACAATAGCATTTAACCGGAATATCTGAGTGAAAATGTAAACAACAGTAACATCATAATACAGCTAAAAATGTGTAATGCCATACCATATAGTTTTTGTCGTAGGCACGTGTGTTTTTGCAAACATTCAACTCTTTAACATGAAGTAAAATAATTTCAATTTAATAAAGTGTAATATTATTTATAATTCATGTGACAGCATAAAGTGATGTTATTCCTAATGCCGTTAATATTCTCAAAATCTTGTATATTAAACAGTTTTTAAATATTTTCTGCATTGTATTCGTTTTGATACATTATGAGCATTTTTGTTGTTTCTAAGTATTCTATACCGAATATG